>NC_056729.1:580745566-580888066 GCF_019279795.1 Protopterus annectens
GTGGGTGCTTCACCAACAGCCAACAAGCCTGAAAAGATGCCAAAACCACTAGGCAACCAGGTTTTAAGAGAGGAAGATGAAGGAGTTTTGGAATTGACCCAAAATGGCCAATAAAACTAGTTTCAAGTCAGTAACCACTCCCACAGGGGCAGGCAGGCTGCTCAATGTTTTTCACTGCCACTGATCAACAGAGAGACTTCCCTTTAGCCCAAGCAAAAAATGGCCTCACAGAAACTTACAAACAGTTCAAGAACAGCAAGCCTTTAACTGAACTTTTTTAAATCTCAGAAAAGTGGGAAAAAAGCAAGATTTTTTTTGTTTTTTCAGAGATAGCAGAGGTTCACAAGTATCAACAAGTTATAACAGTGCAGTAAATGACCCCACACAAGAGTGCTAGGCCAAAGACAGATAAAATGCAAGTTTTGAGAAAAAAACGATGTTCTGGATATGAAAAATTAAAATGCTAGGGTTCTATTTAACAGACCATCTTTTCAGAAATTATGCAGTTCAGTATCTTAGAGCTTCTGAATTTGTACCAAAACGCTGTGAGACAGACTTCAAAGTTTTGCACTGCTCTCCATCAGAGCTTTGGATACAGTATGCTTTATATGTACCATCAGAGTTTTGAATGCACTATAGTTTATATGTACCATCAGATATAGATAGACACACACACACACACACACACACACACACACACACACACACACACACACACGGCAATGATCAAAGTACCAAATATTTGAGCCACAAAAGGTCAAACCCAGTACATCAGACATTTAAAATGGTGAAAAATAGATAGAAAAAGGAAGACACTTTTCTCTTGTGATACATTAACCCTGCGTCTAACACCAGATATAATCTGTCTGAATAGTGGTATTGTACAGGAAGGGTTTTTCCTAGGTAAGGTGTAGGGCTGAGATTAGGGGCAGGTTAAGGTTATTACATATTAATAAGTGTGCAAGTGGTGTTGGTTAATATGTGCCAACCCTAACCTTGTCTTACTCCTAACCCCAGCCTTCAACTTACCTGTGAAAAACCCTCCTAGTGACACTATGACTACATACACATCTTTGACACAGAACACATACAATAACAAACGCACACTGGCAACACAACTGTCACCTACTCTAACACAAACACTCTTATTAACTATTTTCTTACCTAACTCTAAGGCACACACACGCATTTGTACATTTGCACACACAAACACTCTCAATCCCTAATCTAGAACTCACATTTACCATTGAAATCCAGTGCATTCAGTAAAATGCACATTCAACCTTTTCGGCTCACCATGCAGTCATCTAAATGAATGCTGCTGAAATGTCACTGAACCCATATAGATAGATAAATCGATATGTACACACATACATACATACATACATACACATACATAGAGAGAAAGCAAGAGACAGATATATCTAAAGTGATAAATGAAGACCGTATCTGGGCTTCACATTTATTACGACACTCAGGTATACAGGTTAATGCTTTTACCCCTTATACTGATAATGGACTTCATCATCTGATAACAGATGTGGGATGTAGTCTGCACCAACATGGCTGGGGTCATGGTACAGAGGATGGTGTAAGCACCAGAAGTGCACTTGCTGATAAGCAATGCATACAGAATGACTCTAGAATCAGCACATGTGTGGCGACACCCAGCTATGGAAAAACTGTCATTGCAAGGCACGTGTACCACGCTGAATACCAAGGGTACTGCTTAAGCCAGAAACGTCCTGATTTATCTTAAAACACTGTACAAAACAATTAAAATTTGGAAATCCAAATGTTAAAGGTAGGAACCCAATCTGAAGTATTTCTTAAAATTAATTTTAATTTCCTCTGAAGGATTTATAGCACTTGAATTAAGGGTGGCTGGAGCAAAGTGATCTTGTGACATGTGAACTAACTGTATTGAATAGATGTGTTATATATTTGTAAAGCTTGTTTGTGATCATAATTTTAATTTTGTTACTGGATTATTAAATAAATTCAGTCTTTCATCATCCTCTTAAGACTGATCTAAATCATAGTAGCCTTTTTAAATATCCTTGATGAAGCATGAACTGTATCATATGGAGATGTTAGTGTGTGACTTCTTATTTTTGTCTGGTATTAGTGCCCATCTTAGCTACTGGTAATACTGCTATGGGGAATAACCAGCAAATTATGCTGAATTAGGCATAACACTGAAACACATGTGAAAAAAACCTGTGGCTATATGCTGCTAAACATAGACCCTACAATCAGTCAAGGGTTTGATTTCTACACCTTCCATTTGCGTAATGTATCTCTAAGATAAAGTCACCTAACAAAACTTGTTTTCAAGTCATCCCTGAAAATGGACTGTATATCCTTTGGGCTTACATAGCTGTTTGTTTTCATTACTCTTAATTGTTGGGGTACTAAATGTGCATTGCTTTTAACCATCTTTCTCTTGCAACTCTGAATATTTACCAAACCGATAGAGATGAGGTGGCAACTTTTGTACTCTAGCTAAATGTTCTTTGAAGCATAAATGCAAAATCTGCTTTGTGATACTTAAATTAATCATGTATGTGCAAATAATATTGTAAATTGTGTTTCTGGGAGCCTCAATCATTCTGCACCTCTTTTTAGGAAGAGAAATTCTCTTTATATGCTGAAATAAAGTTGTCTCATAAATTTAAAGTTTGCATAGGGAAAGAAGTGTCCTTATTCAAGGATGAATTTAGGCTTCTTTTCATACCTATTCAGCTGTCCAGGTGTTCATTGCACCTGTTTGATCTGTTCCTCATAAAAATTGTGGTTTTCTGGAAAATCATTGATGATTGAAGTCACTAAATAAATGGCATATATATGAGTTTCATTCTCCATATCCCTCAGAAAAATGCATGCTAATGCAAATCCTATTACTCTAGCAACTTTCTAAGTGCAATATTTAAAATCTCTCCATATCTTTGGGCCTGTGTTCCCCCCATTATTATAGTCTTTTTTTCACATTTCTTGATCTGAAAAGTTGAGGGTAAGGCTGTTGTTATACCCCCACCCCAAACCTTTTGCTCATATAAGTGTAGATGGCTGCCAGCCCAAGTGTGAAATGCTTTTGTTATTCTTCCGCATACCAGAGCAATGTTTTTATAAGTGGCAGCTGTTTCATGTTTACCCTCCACATTCTTCTAACCCAGAACCGTTTTTATAGTGTTCCTGGTGTGCTAGATATAGTTACTTCCAGACTTGTCATTAACTATTCACAGGGGTTCAGTACATACATGACTAGAAAGTAGTGTTTCTAAGTTTGTTTTTAGTTTGAATGTATACCATCTTTGCCTGTTGAGCACGGCTGGTGTGTTGGGCTCAGTGAGTTAGCTTTCCAGACATAGCATACTCGAATCATTGTGTGTACAGATTTAAAATTAAAATAGTAGAGATTTTTACTGATTGTTGTCATGACTCCACATATTAGGTGAATGTTGTTATTTGGCAATTTCCTCTGATGACAATAGTTTTAACTAAACTCATTAGAAATAACACAGGAATACCATGGTGTATATTTTTGAATGGTTTACCAACTGTAACCTTTATTTTTTATATTATTTTATCTTGTGTGATCAATTTAAGCTTTGACATATGCTTACTCAATGAAGGTAAGATGTTTTTCCCAGAAGGTTTGTTTATTTATTGACTGATTCATTTTTAGTTTGTTTACCAGCATAAGGTCCTAATAAATTATGACCAGCTTCAGGCCCAACCCAACAGAGGGGGGAGCATAAATCAGAGGTATAGGTGCAGCAATCACCAAAGCAGGCAATGTACCAATAATCCTTAGAATACATATGGTAGTAAACAAAACTGTTAACAAAACCAGGATTTACAGTAAGTCAGAATAAGTTTAAAACACAGATAATCCTTTAAGAAGAAAAGTTCTTGTAACAAAACTAATAAGCAAGCAATATTTAAGGTAAGTCAGAATAACTTTTAAAATATTCTGTCTACAGTTTGTAAAGGGTTTTCAGTACCCCACAGAAGGAAAGCAATATATTTGTTAGTTAGCATTTTGGCAAGGTGTGATAGTTCTTAGGTGATATGTTTGGCAGAGTAACACACTGACATTGCTTGGTTTGATAGGATTAAAACAGACGGCTGAAGTCGGTGTAGAAAGTGAAGTCTTTGATGTGGTCATGAAGTGATTACCAGAGTCTGAGTGCTAGTATGGAAAGCTCTGGTTAGTACATTTCAGTGTAGATCTTGTGCTGTGTAGACTAGGACCAGATTGTGATGGACTTCAAAGGTTCTATCCTGCAACTCCTTTTCTGAATGTTACTAAATTCATCTTTATTGTAATACTTAAAGAGTAACTAACTTACAACACTTTTATTGCTTTGGTATTTTGTAGACCCCCCGTACCTTTTGTGCTGCCAATACAGAAGATTTAGAGACTGTGATCAAACACATAAAGGCACTATATCCTCAAGCACCTTTGATGGCTGTGGGTGTCTCCATGGGAGGGTAAGGAGAACTGTCTGCTAGTTAAAATCCATCATTGCAGGTACACACAATGCCTGGTAAACTAAGGCTGAAAATGTTATTTCTTACCGTGTTTTATTTCTAAGCTTCTGGCAATCTATAGCAGTGTGAACAATGAAGGATAGTTTTAAAGGAGACCTATGTATATCAACAGTTTATAGTGTTCATTCCATAAGGCACTCAAAGCTAGATTACCTTTACATTTATGATCATAATTATTTGAGTCACATCACTGTCACTTTGCAACACATAAGAATTCAGTATTAGCTGGAATTTGATGTAGGAAGTGTTTAATGTTTCATTTCAGGGAAGTCTAGTATTTGGACCTGCTTTATCTTGCATTTCTTCTCCCAGATGGCAAAAACAGTGAATCAGCATGTTGATTGTTTTTATCAGGTTACCTGAGAAGATGTCTACTGTGTTTACTCTGACTTAAGTATGTTGTAATCCATTCAAATGCTTCTTTGTAAAATTATTAGAGCATAGCTGTTTAGATCACAGATAGTAATGTTATGTGATGATTCAGTATCTGTAACAGATGTCTGATCATGTTCACTGTGAGATAATCATTCTTGCTAACCACAAACACTTTAAATATGCCCATTGTTTTCTTTGTAGTGTCCACTTACTATTGTCTCAACAGCAAACTAAGAAATATGTCATTCTGACAATATCCTTGCACAAAGCAATAAATTAGTCTTCATACTTCTGCAAAGGGACCACAGTGCTTTAGACTGAAACACTATACCCTAGAAAGTGGTGCACACTTGTAGCAAAATGAGTTTTGATTATCACTTTTAAGTGATGCTTCTAAAGTCACTCATTGATCCTATTGTGGTAATGCTTTATCCCTTTTCTACACATTGATTGCTAACTATGGGTTGGATTCAGAAATATTACTTAGTCGTGTAAGGTCCAGGTTGCACAGTTGGAGTAGCACAGTCTGGCCTGATGCTTACTGTGACTGTACAGCACAGCAGCATCACGTGTTCCTATTGATTCAACAAAGGTAGTTTCATCATATGTAATAGGAATAAATATGTTTGCTGAAACTAGTTCTGTTAATAGTGGAGTTGGCCTCTTCATCCACTGCTCTTCACCTCTGAGTTGGTATATATGTTTGGTGGGTACAGGGGCTTCCCTCCTTGCAAAAAAAAAAACCTCAGAGGCTTATCTGTAGTTTTTCAAATGTTCATAGGTTCATGTATGTATATAGGCTAATGACCACTCGGGCCCTTATAAGCCTAGCCATGCAACCCAAATGTGACCCACAAATTTAATTTATATAGGTGGTGATTTACTGACTGCCTCTGTCCATCAGAGGCATAGGAGCGTGACCAGGGGTGAATTTCCAGTTACCCGTCCACTGGTCCAAGTTGTGCTTAAGTAGGGTTAGGGAGAAATTCTGCTTTACATGGATTGGAAGCCTGTTCCAGAGAGTGGGAGTTCTCTGAAAAGCATATCTCTCTCTCTAACATGTCCTATTTATGTTGCAAGCAAAATTTAAATTTTGAATCTAGTAGTTCTGATGGTGTTTGTTTTGTAAGCATGCAAAAAATTCATCAAAACAGGGTCCTGGGATTGCTTGTATGCCAGGTAAAGATCACCTCTCAGAAATCTGTATGATGCCAAGTAAAAAGACAGGGCTTTGGGGCAATTACCATAGGACATTGTGTTTACTCCATGCATTCGTTTTGTAAAGAACCTTTGTGGATGTTCCAGTTGCTGTGTGTGTTAAGGCAGGTATACTGAAGGGGGCATTTTACTCTATGATGGACGTGAAGAAAGCAGAGTACAGTGTATGATTCTCCCTGTCTTTTTAACTAGATGCTATGTCCTTACTTATAATTTGAAGCGACAGGATGATTTTCTTGCTACCTTTGTGGAGGTGGCTTCACTGATCCTAACGTTGTGGGTCCTATCTGTGAGCCAGTTAGCTATCCAGCGTGTTATAGAGGAGTTTATGATGAGTTATTTAAGAGGTTGACCATGCCTAAGTGGGGGTATTGTATCAAATGCTTTAGCGAGATTTAGATGGCAGTATGTACAATTTTCCCTCATCCATTGCCTTAGTGACCTTTTCAAAGAAGTCCACCAAGTTCTGTAAGCATGACCGTCCTTTGGCAAAGCCAAACTGGGATGGATCCAGTGTCTGAATGTCTCCTATGTTCTTGTTTATAATCTTCATGCTAATTTTTTCCAAGGCTTTGCAAATAAGACTAGTAAGACTAATGGGTCTATAGTTTCCAGGATCTGTTGAATGTCCTCTCATGTGGCTAATAAAACAACTATACTATGAACTCTTTTGTGTGTTTCCCAACTCGTATAGACCCGGCAAATGCCTCCTGCCACAAGTGAATAAACCTAGTCCTTCCAATGTAAAAACATAGTAGAAAAAATCCACAAGTGCAATGCTATCACAAACCAGTTAAACAAGTAGCTGTAAATCCTTTATTCATGGTATTTTCAAGACAGTCTTACAGCAGTAACTGTGAGAGGAAGAACATTTTTTTTACAAAAATACAGTGAAATGCACAAATAGCAGGAAACAGTAGTGATCATTCCAAATAATTTAAACAAGTGCGATTTAGAAGTACTTAGTTTTACCTGGCTGGCACTAGATACAAGTAAAACACTTATGGAACAAAAGCTAGGATGGCAGGCTTTGCTGAGCTTTAGCAAAATGAGCAGGAGATAATATGTAGCAAAGGAGGCTTACTCAAGTGCAATATTGATTTGTGGGGTTCACACTCGGTATCATGGAACTATGAAAAACAATGGGTTTGAAGAGTACATAAATAGCTACACAACAGATAATAGCAATGAAAGTGGGGGGGGGGGGACTTTGAAAATCAGATTACCATAAAGGGTGGAGGCCAGAGATGCAGCCTTATAAAACCACAACAAGAAAATGGTGGGAGAGTTAGGAAAAAAAATCAAGAGGGAAGCAGGCTGGCTTGAGAAGGATCAAATAAAGCCAATATTTTAAGCTCTTTTAGAAGCTTTAGTTGAATGCCTCAGTGGGGAATGGGGCAGACACAAAGAACGGGAACAGAAAGCACTAGAGTGCAAGTCTAAGCATGTAAATGATAATCAGAATATACAATTGTAGGTGCAAAACTGGAATATCAACACTAAAGCAGAAAAAAAAAAACAATACTCTCTACTGAAATTCTACTACAGTTTAAGGCACCAGACTATATAGAAATTTACCAGTATCATTGTTTATGGAAGCATGCAATAATGAATGAGTAAATAAGGCTCAAATCTGGTAGCAGTACACAGTTCTGCCGCAACTGTGAATGAAACTGCATGACTAAGGCCCAGCAGGGTTTAAAATACAAACAGCTTTTACAAGTAACTCTACTTGTGGAAATAGAACTGCAGTGTACTGTAGAAACACACTCTTCTGACAACTGCAAATTAAGCTACAGAGACTAAGTTCCCAGAACAAAATAAAAAATGCAAACAGATCATTTTTGTGGCTAAAACATAGAAAACAACAGAAAAGCACAAAGACGTATCACCGCACATGTCACTGTAGGTGCAACTTAAATATTTAAACAGAATTGAAACAATTATTTTTTAATTTATTTTATTTTACATTTGTTTAAGGGGGAGTGTCCGACTGGGCTGGATTGCCTGTTTTCAGTAGAGACCCGGGGAGAAAAGCTCCAGTTACAAACATTACAGCCATAAAAAGGCAGAAGTTACAATTAGAAACTATAGTAATAAGGTGCAACATGACATATGAAGAACTGAAAAAAATGAGAAAACATTAAATAAACTAAAAATTAAAGTGCCATATTTACATCAGCACTAACAGAAATAAAATAATACTCAGTGTAGCAATGATTACTATTCTCATATTAATAGGTTAAATAAAAATGTAATAAAAAAGCTAGTGGTATGGAAAAAAGCAGTGAGTAGAAGGTGAAAAACAGTCCAATAACAGGCCTAGCTTAGTAAGGCATGTTCATACAGTGTTTTAGAGTTTATGTTTAAGTTTTACATAGCTGAAAATTGAGGTACAATAACAGGAGGAAGCTAAGTCAGTTGGGAAAGACTGTAATGAAGGGGATGGCAAAGTGGCTGAAGAGAGAGGGAAATTATCCGGGTTGAGTACAGGGGCAAAGTCAGTTACTGTTTAGATATTTCTTTATTTCTGTTTTAAATGCGGAGTAGCAGGGGATGCATTCTTTATTTGGTGAGAGTGCATTCCAGGACTTAGCTATTTTGTTAGAGTAGAGGGAGTCTCCATGGTAGTTATGCTATTGAGTTATTTTGAGCAGTGGCCTGGTGGAAGATCTTAGGGGCCTGCAGTGTACCTGTGGTTGGAAAAGGGTTGAGATTGTGGGGCAGGAATGTGGGCTATATATGAATTTGTGGGTGATGGTAAGTTGGTTAAAGGTTAGATGGTTTGGAAGTTCTAGCCAGTCCAGTTGTAGGAGAGTGGAGCAGTGATGGGCTTTGTGGGGTTGATTAGAGGCAAACTTGGTGATTTTGTTGTAGCAGGATTCAAGATTGTGGAGGTCTGCTTTGTGTAAGCTGGTGAATATGTGAGAGCAGTAGAGAAGTGTAGAGAGAAGTTGTGATATTGCAGTGGCTAGTCTGGCTTGGGGTGTTAGGTAGGGTTTGGCCCTATAAAGTGTGCCGAGTTTAGAATTTACTTTTTTGATGGTTAGTGAAATGTGAATATCTAATTTGAGATGATCATCTAATGTGATGCGTAGGAGTTTGGCCTGGTTTGTAGGTTCAATTTTGGTACCATTTGAGGAGTGAATTGAGAGGGGTGGGTAGTTGGTCTTGTTTGATTTGTTTGTAAAGATTATTAATTTGGTTTTGTTTGGGTTTAGAATGAGTTGGTTTTTGGATAGGTAAGTTTCAATTTATTGGAATGCTTTTTGCATTTTTTTCTTGTAGCTTTTGTCGGGAAAGGGCCGTGCAGATAAGAGAAGTATCATCTGTGTATTATATGATTGTGGCTAGTTGGGTTGCCATATTAAGGTTATTAGTAAATGTTATGAAAAGAAGGGGGTCAAGTATGGAACCTTGGGGAACACCAGTGGATACTGGCAGTAGTGGGGAGAGTTTGTTCTCCCATTTAGTAGCCTGCTAATGGTTTGATAACTAAGTAACCATGTCAGGGATGATGGACTGATATTATAAGAAGCAAGTTTGTTTAGGAGTAGTTGGTGGGAAATGGTGTCAAAGGCTTTTGACATGTCCAGAAAGATTGCAGAGACTAGTTGTCCATTGTTCATTAGGTGGTGTATGGAATTGGTGAAGGACAACAAGGCTGTGTTTGTGCTATACAGGGGTCTAAAACCGTGCTGGGTATTTGAGATGATGTTGTTAGAGGTAAGGTGGTTGAGGAGTTGTAGGTGTATACATTTTTCTAGGATTTTGTCTATGGGTGGGAGGATAGCTATGGGGCTGCAGTTAGAGATGTCTCTAGAGGGGCCTCCTTTGTGGAGAAGAATGATATGAACGACTTTCCAGAGGAGGGGGACATGTTCGGAGATTGAGTGGTTGATTACTATAGAGACTGGGTAGGCTGTAGATGGGGCAGCAATTTTTAGGAATTAATTTGGCAGTTGATCGGCTGCTAGACAGCAAGGTTTTAGTTTGTTTAGGAGTTTTCTTATGTAGGATGTTTGAATTGGTTTAAAGGAGAGTGAGTTTGTGGGATTTGAGTTGATGCTGGGGAGTGAGAGGGGCTGTTGATTCTGGTTATGAAGGAATGAGGAGATGGAGTTAATAAAGTGAAAGCTCTGAACTGTGAGGCTAGGGGGGGTGGTGGTATTGGTTGTGGAAGGAGCGGGGTTGAGGGGTTTTCCAGGGCTGAGGAAGCAGTTAACTGTTTTCCAGAATTTTTGTTGGTTGTGTAGGAACTTTTGTTGGGAGGTTTGGAAGTAGTGTTTTTTATCACTGTTAATTATCTTTCTTTTTGATGAAAAGTGTGTTATTCACAGTTCAGGGCTTTCCACACCTCTTCAAGTCACTGAAACCACCACTGGTGAGTCTACAAGAATCCATCATGTGATGAGGTCAGAATAAGTAGGAAATTTACTGGTGAAAGTGCAGCAAGCTGCATGATGACTGGGACAGGGATGTGGTGGCCATATGTTCCCAAGAGCCTAGGAGCATGTCTGTAGAAAGCTCATGATGATGCATGTTCTCACACACATTGTCTCTCCACTACCAGCACACCTGATAACCCAACTAATGACCACACAGCAAACTCCCTGTTATTTTCATATTATAAATGGAAAGGAAAAGGGGGAGGAGCAAGCAGATGAACAGACATAAGGGCGAGGGGAAAGGAGGAGTGGTATGTGAATGCACAAGCAAAATTATATTTTCTGAGACAGGAGACTATTTTTTTCATATTTTCAAGAAGGGTGGAGGGGAAGGTAGTATGGGGAAGGTGTGGACAGGACAGAGGCTATAAGGATGGCAACAGAAGCAGACAAACAAATACAAACAGACTAATACCAACAGGGTAGTTGATGACCCAAACTGAAAGGAACACAAAGGAGAGAAAGAAAGAGAGAGAGACAGAGGGAAGACAGTTGGTGATGGAGAGGATTGAACAATGAACTAACACTCATTTAGTAAGACAATGTATAAAATTAATGTTTCTGCAGCATGACACCACAAATTTAATTTATTTAGCTAGATGCAATGTACGTACTGCCTTCTATGTCAACAAAAAAAGTAATTATAGACTTAAATATAGGATTTGTGAGCATTATTCTAAATTTCATAAACATCTATAAACCAATGTGCTTTATAAACATATACAGAAAAAAGGTGGTTACCATCTATTCAAATTTAGTGTTCTAGAGAAGATATGAAAAGATTTAAGAGGAGGGAATGAGATGCTAAAAACAGAAAGACATGAATATAAATGGATTTGTCAACTATGTACTGACCATTCACCTTGGTTAAGTGGGACATAAATAGTTTTAAACCCCTTCTGAAATCTAGAATGCATAGAAAATAAATGCAGTTATAATGCTTTTGTTACTTTAAATCTAAATTGAGTTAATGATTTTAATTATATCGAGAAAATGATTGGTTAATGTATGTTATAATGGTTTGTGAAGATTTATACAAACTCCATTCCTGCTCTGTTTTGTTTTTAACACTTGAAAAAGCATGTTGGCGAGAAAGTGTGTGTGTTTGAAATAATTTCCTTGGTACCTTTGAGCCAGCAGACTGTTTTTCTGGTAGGCACCCACCTTCAGCCCAGTCTACATCACCATGATACTGTTGAGAATTCTTTGAGAAAGGATGGGAGGTAGAAAAGTTCAAACTACACTGAAAATGTATGTCACACATAAAGCAAAACAAAATTGTTAGCAATAGTTAAAAACTTAGCAACAGTGCAAACATGGACAATGAAGCATGTGTTAAATATGTAGCTATAACATCAATGTCATATATGTGCCATGAATCCTGGACAATCTTGCTTGATGCCTCTGGCAAATTAACCTGCTGTCATTAATTTCACTAGGTTATGAAAAACAGAAAACAAAAATATATGAACCTGAAGACCTGCATATAACTGACCAAGACTTCTTACCTATACCCAAGCAAAAACCTGTAGAAGTGCATATAGCAGAATATGACCTCCTACCTCTGCATAAGCAAACACCAGGCAGTACAACTTACTGTAGAATTATTTCTGTCCTCCTCTTTCCAGTGATTAAGGAGGTCATGGTGGCATGGCTTTAGGTCACTGTAATGACTCTGGCACTGCTCACCAAGCCATGTGATGCCCATGACATTACTCTCTGCCTTGTAAAGTTAGTGCCAGATAAACACGCTGTACTGGGGGTCCTTACAGGAGTTCCCCAGCGGTTAATTCTGATGATCACAATCTAGAAAGCTAGAAAGTAGTGAAATAACTCAACCCCTTCTGAAGACATGGCCACTTTTACAGGTTTCTATCCAGTAGTGGTAGCAGAGTCACACTGGTGCACATACACGCACACATACGCACACACACACACACATGCACACACACACACACACACACACACACACACACACACACACACACACACACACACACACTGCACATGTCTTTTGACTTGCATTGATGGGTAGCATGGCATTGTGTCGAAGCTCAGTCACACCATGGTGCTGGGGACCTCGGGATGTGCTACAGTAATGTTATTAGTCCTGAACAAACTGTGCTGTTGGCTGCAGTTGTGGCATAGCATCCCTGAGGGTGACAGTTCAAATTAAAAAACGCATGGCCCCATAGACAGCTTTGGAGTCTTCAGTGGGTATGTACAGGCAAGCATGAGTCTCATTGTGCAGTCTAGGGCTGCAATGCATCACATTAAATATGCGATTCAGAGACATTTACCATAAATTGCCTTACTAAATGACCCACAATTGTGTGATAAATGCAACTACTGAAATTGCAGTGCGTATTGCATATTGAAATTTTCAGCTATAGTGAATGGAACACAGTTATGATATTTCCAGTTGTCTGCAGAGAGGACTAATTTACACCTGCTGTGGAAAGTATGCATGGGTCAGTAGTAAGTGGACATAGTGACTGGAAAACTGTAAGAATCTTTTCAATGATAAATAAAATCACAGTGGAATGAAGCACAGTCTCCTCACTCATAAACACATGACTCTGCGATATAAAAATGAACAAGCAGCTTTAATATGGTTAGCGCTTTCACCACTACCCAAGTGGCTTCTTCAGACCATAAACACAAAACAGTACAATGCATTTTGTATGTATACTCATATTTTAAACATATCCACAGGTGCTCGTAATCATCCCTTCACTCATATCTACAAATTCAAACCCTTTCATAGAACATAGTGACATATCTACGTGACTCCGACACAATTTAATGCAACATATCACTCTATAAAATTCCACATTTGTATATATATCAACTGTCCATCAATTTTATATATAATATGACACAATTCTAAAAATAAAGCATTCCATCACCTTAGGGCAACAGATCTAACAACCAATATGCTGCCCGATTAAGTAATAGTCATGTTCAGCATTCTGAGCCAAAGCATTGCATAATGGAACAGTTCAACAGTCATATATATATCGGCTATCCATCACTTTTATATATAATATAACACATTCCTGAAAATAAAACATTACATCACCTCAGAGCAACCATTACAATGCCCCAATGTCATTGTATATAATACCCTTACTACATAATGAGTGAAGGGTAATATATACGATGACATTGGGGCATTGTAATGGTGCATACTTTCCAGGAGTCAGTAGCGTTGTCTGTTACCAGTTATTTCATCTCATCAGAATGTTCAGCTTATGATATGTGTAGTAAGTGCATTATTTGATGCTTTGGCTTTTAATTGCTGAACTTGTGTATTAATTAATAGGGCAACACAGTGGCTGTTAGAGTCCCTTCATGTTGGCCTGGACTTCAGAGAGTAAATACCAAACAGGAGAGGACCTAGGACCAAACCGTGTGGGACTCCACTTGTCACTGGTCAGCAGTCTGACTTGGAGTCAGCTACTTTCACACTGTGGGTTCTATCTGTGAGCCAGTTTGCAACCCACCTAGTGATATAGGGGTTGATGCCTAGCTTAGTGAGTTTTTCTATGATTCCTGAGTGGGTAATGGTATCAAAGGTCTTGGCCAGATCAAGGTAGGCTGTATGAGCCACCTTGCCTTCATCCACAGCTCTGGTGACTGACTCAGAGAAGTCAACCAAGTTGAGCAGGCATGATCTACCTTTCACAAAACCAAACTGCGTTGGATCCCTATATCCTTGTTTATTTGGTCAATGATGATGCATTCCATAGCTTTGCATGTCAGACTCATCAGGCCAATGGGGCAATAGTTCCCATGGTCTGTAGTCACTCCTCCTTTGTGGAGAGGGATGACTGTAGCAGTGCTCCATTTGGTAGGGACAAAGCCTGAAGTGAGGCTGTGACTGAACAGGGCACACATTTGTTGTGCCAGTTCACTCTGTAGTTCATGTAGAACACAGCCAGAGATATTGTCAGGTCCCATAGAATCTGTATTCTTGGCCTTGGACAGTGCGGTTTTAATGTGAGCAGCAGTAATACTGGGTGCCTGGCAATCTACTGGTATTGTGATTGGTCCTTTTGGGGGGGGGGGTAAAGTTGCCACTGAATCTGTTGGCCAGTATATTGGCAAAATCTGTTGGCTCGGTATAGGAGGTACCATTGTGCAGTAGCTCAGAGCAAATCTGGGTATTGCCGTGGAGGTTATTTACATAACTGTAGAAGGCCTTGTAGTTGCCTTTACTATCTGTTACAATTCTGTTTTCATAGCTAGCTTTAGAGGATTTGATTAGGGATCTCAACTTTTTGTTGAGGCTGATAAGGGAGTTTTTCCAGTCTTGGGACTTCACCTTATTCCGCATTAGTTTCCTCCTTCTGTTGTAGATTTTGCTTATGGCAGGGGACCACCAGATTGGCTTCCTTTTTTTTGGAGGAGAGCATCTTGGTTCTATTGGGTATGGCAAGATCCATACATTTATGTACGTGCTCGTACAGTGCATTGGTGGATGATTCAGCGGTCATGCAACTATTCTCCATTTGCATGGGCGCTGTGAAGTTAGCCATCTCTGTTTTTAGGACCCCAAAGTTAGATTTGGAGAAGTTTTTCATGGTTTTTATCTTTGCGGGGGGAGGGGGTGGATTTCCAAGGTGATTAGTTTGAGGTCAGCTCTACCTACGGAGGAGTTGACTACTGGTGTAGAGCAATGGTCGCCCATGTTAGTAATGACCAGGTCAAGGACGTTGCTACCTCTAGTGGGGGTAAGAACAAGCTGGTCCAGGACATTGGAATTAATGAATTCCAGGAAATGCTGGGCTAGTGTATTGGTACATGAGTAGTTTTCCCAGTTAATGGAGGAGTAGTTGAAGTCGCCCAGTATGAGAGTGTTAGATTGGACCCTAATATTCTTCAGGGTGCCTAGGAACATGGAGTGTGAGTCTTGGGATATGGTTTGGGACCTATAGCAGTCTATGACCTGAATCGCTGTCTTACCCAATGTTAACTGCACCTGAAGTATCTCAGATGCATTATGTTGGGCTTCCAGTCTGGAGGTGTGCGCATCCTTTATAAATATGAAAACACCACTGCCTTTGGAACTTCAGTCCAAGTTCTGGGGCCGAAAGGTGTGGAATGAGTTATAGCCTGGTAGTGCAGAAGTGCTTTCTGCTGCTTTGAACCAGGTCTCTGTTACAGCACAAATGTTGATGTTCTCCATTTTAAGGAGTGCTTCAAGCAAGTGCATTTTGAGATTTAGACTTCTAGTGTTGAGCAGCATGACCCCCTAGATTGCATTTGTTTGTAGCTGTTACGGTGGTAATTTGGTCTTTGGAACACCACCTAAAAAAGGCACTATAGGGCTGGCAAGAGCCTTGGCCAGTATCCAGAAGCCTAGGGGTGACAGATGCAGGCCATCTCTGGCAAAGCATCAAGGTCTGTCAATCATGTCATCCCTGACAGACAGATACTGGATCCCCTTAGAATGACACCAGAAACTTAGCCAGTTGTTGAAGTCAATCATTTTCTGCTTGTACTGTGGTATCATTCTGGGTGATGGTAGGAAACTGCTCCAGGCTAGGGTCATACTCGCCTGGGCTACATAATCCGAGAGCTCCTCCATGTCTCTTTTCATGACGTCCAGTGAGGTACATCTTAGGTCATTCACACCCACATGAACAATGACAGAGTCATATTTGTACCTGTTGTTGAGGGACCTGAGTGCATGCATTATGTGGCGGATCCTGGCACCTGACAGGCAGCTGACTGTTACTTTGTCCTTATTCAACCTAGTGAGTGAGACATCAGTGTGCCTCACTATCAAGTCACCTATGACTAGTGTGTTGGGCATGCTGTTTTGCCTTAGGGGCTTTGGTTGAGTGGCACACTGTTTAGGAGAGTTATGTATCTCATGATTAGTGTTGTGTTGTGGTGGTGGAGTGCATTTCTGCCTTAGATGTCTCTGCTGTTTGGGTAGAGTTTTATTGAGAGCCTCCACGAAGGTGGGTGTGTGGTTTGTGTTTTTATGTGAAGGCAGTGTTGGTGTGTATTCTGGAGGGCTATGTGGTCGATGTGGTGTGGTGCAAGTGTTGACCTTCTCCTCTTGACCAGCTATTCCGGTCTTGGCTGGAGAGTGCATGGCTTCCAATTTGGATATATAAGTGCATCTCTCGCAAGTCTGACTGTTGGGAGGTAAGAGGAGAGGGTTGTCAGTGTACATGAGGCAGTTGCTACATTGCCTCAGGTTGTCCAAGTTCACCGGGTTAATAGGAGAAAGCACAGGGTACTGACCTTTACACATGTTTATACCGAATGCCACTGTTTTATTCTGTCTTGGATGCAAAAAGTTCATTTTGGCAAGTGATGCTTGATCGCAAATCCTCTTTACTAACTACTTTCAGTACCCGTTTGGTAGATACAGATTCCTAAGGATGCTGTTTGGAATAAATTCTGCAAGTGATGTCTTCCAGCATGCAATGAAGCAATTTTTTTTTCAGGTTACCCTTGTGCCATAATAGTAAATGTATTGATTGGAGGCAGTAGTGAAGCAGAGCATGACAGAAAACTAAAGAGAGTTCTAGACCGAGCACATGAAGTAAACTTAAAGCTCAATCCTCTGAAGTGTAAATTAAGACTATCAGAAGTTCCATATGTAGGTCATTTATTTACCAGTACTGGCTTGAGACCAGACCCGACCAAGCAAGCAGCTATTCTTGAGATGTCAGCACCAGATAATATTCAAGCTCCACAGTGTTTCCTGGGCATGGTCAACTATTTGGGCAAGTTCATACCAGACTTCAGTGAGTTGACAGCCCCTTTAAGAGAACTGACATGCAAAAATGTGGCATGGTCTTGGTTAGAACAACACCAGAAGGCATTTGAAGACCTTAATCAGAAAATTGCCACCTCACCTACACTAAGATACAATGATGTCATTAAACCAGTCACTCTTTTCTGTGATGCTTCAAAAACTTTGTCTTGGTGCAGTTATTCTTCAAGAGAGTAGACCAGTAGCCTGTGCATCTAGAACACTTACCCAAACTGAAATACAATATGCTGAAATTGAGAAAGAACTTTTGTAATAGTGTTTGCATGTTCAAAGTTTCATGATTATATCTATGGTAGAGCTAACCCAGCCACTGGGGATGCACAAGCCAGTGCATTTCTTTGTGCCGGTCCCAAGCTCGGATAAATGGGGAGGGTAGTGTCAGGAAGGGCATCCGGCGTAAAACTTTGCCAAATTATTCATGCGGACAGCAGTAAATATTTACATACCGGCTCGGTCGAGGCCCAGGTTAACAACAACTGCCATCAGTACTGCTAGCCAACAGGGTGCTGGCAGAAATTGGGCTACTGTTGGCCGAAGGAGGAGAAGAGGCGGAAGGCATGGCTGAAGGCAGGAAGAGAGGAGAAAGGCTAGGACTGTGGTAGTGAGGGTCGGAACTTTGAATGTTGGCAGTATGACTGGTATAGGGAGAGAGGTAGCCGATATGATGGACAGAAGGAAGGTTGGTATATTGTGTGTGCAAGAGGCCAGATGGAAGGGGAGTAAGGCTAGGTGTATCAGAGGTGGGTTCAAATTGTTTTATCATGGTGTGGATGGAAGGAGAAATGGCATAGGAGTTATCCTGAAAGGAACAGTATGCTAAGAGTGTTTTGGAGGTGAAAAGAGTGCCGGATAGAGTGATGTTTATGAAGCTGGAAATTGATGGTGTAATGATGAATGTTTTTAGTGCATATGCTCCACAAGTTGGGTGTGCGATGGATGAGAAAGAAAAATTTTGGAGTGAGTTGGATGAAGTGGTGATGACTGTACCCAAGGGTGAGAGACTGGTGATTGGAGCAGATTTCAATGGGCATGTTGGTGAAGGGAACAGAGGGGATGAGGAAGTGATGGGTAGGTATGGTGTTAAACAAAGGAATTCAGAAGGTCAGATGGTAGTGGAGTTTATGAAAAGAATGGACATGGCTGTGGTGAATACATATTTTAACAAGAGGTAGAGGCATAGGGTGACATACAAGAGTGGAAAAAGATGCACACAGGTGGATTATATCTTATGTAGGAGGGCCAGTTTGAAGGAGATTGGAGACTGTAAAGTGGTCACCGGGAAAAGTGTAGTTAGGCAGCATAGGATGGTGGTTTGTAGGATGATGTTGGTGATCAAGAAGAGGAGGAGGAGTGTAAGGACAGCACCAAGGATCAAATGGTGGAAATTGAAAAAGGGTAATTGTGAGGTGGAGGTCAGGGATGAGTTAAGACAGGCACTGGGTGGCAGTGAAGAGTTACCAAATAGCTGGGTAACTACAGCAGAGCTAGTAAGGGAGATGGCTAGAAAGGTGCTTGGTATCACATCGGGACAGAGGAAGGATGAACATGAGTGAGAAACAGTATGGTTTCATGGTCGGAAAGAGCACTACAGATGTGATGTTTGCTCTGAGAGGTCAAAAGGAGTTGCATTGTGTTTTTGTAGACTTAGAGAAAGCATATGACAGGGTGCCTAGAGAGGAGTTGTGGTATTTTATGAGGAAGTCAGGAGTGTCAGAGAAGTATATAAGAGTGGTACAGGATATGTACAAGGGTAGTGTGACATTGGTGAGGACTGCGATGGGAGTGACAGATACGTTTAAGGTGGAGGTGGGATTACATCAAGGATCAGCTCTGAGCCCTTTCTTATTTGCAGTGGTGATGGACAGGTTGACAGATGAGATTAGACAGGAGGCCCCGTGGACTATGATGTTTGCAGATGACATTGTGATATGTAGTGAGAGTTGGGACCAGGTTGAGGAGACCCTGGAGAGGTGGAGATATGCTTTAGAGAGGAGAGGAATGAAGGTCAGTAGGGCTAAGACAGAATATATGTGTGTGAATGAGAGGGAGGGTAGAGGAATGGTGAGAATGTAGGGAGTAGAGGTGATGAAGGTGGATGAGTTTAAATACTTGGGATCAATAGTTCAGAGTAATGGTGAGTGTGGAAAAGAGGTGAAGAAGAGAGTACAGGCAGGATGGAGTGGGTCGAGAAGAGTGTCAGGAGTGATTTGTGACAGACAAGTACCAGTAAGAGTGAAAGGGAAAGTCTACAAGAGGGTAGTGAGATCAGCTATGTTATATGGGTTGGAGATAGTGGCATTGACAAAAAGGCAGGAGTTTGAGCTAGATGTGGCAGAGTTAAAGATGTTAAGATTTGCACTGGGTGTGACGAGTGTGGACAGGATCAGGAATAAGTATATTAGAGTGTCAGCCCAGTTTGGAAGGTTTGGTGACAAAGCCAGAGAGGCAAGATTATGTTGGTTTGGACATGTGCTGAGGAGGGATGCTGAGTATATTGGGAAAAAGATGCTAAGGATGAAGCTACCAGGTAACAGGAAAAGAGGAAGGCCTAAGATAAGGTTTATGGATGTGGTGACAGAGGACATGCAGGTGGTTGGTATGACACAGCAAGATGCAGAGGACAGGAATAAATGGAAACAGATGATCCGCTGTGGCGACCCCTAATGGGAAAAGCCGAGAGAAGATGATGATGATGATCTATGGTAGAGCTGTTCAAATTGAAAGTGCCACCAACCTCTAGTTACTATTCTAAAGAAGCATATGCATTCAGCTCCAGCAAGATTACAACGATTGATGTTCAAATTGCAAAAGTACAACTTCAAAATGGTCTGTACAAAAGGTAAACTGCTTTATCTGGCTGATACCTTATCCAGATCGCCCAGAACTACAGCAGAACAGCTTGATGCAGAGAATTTTGACTTTAACTTTATGGCAGTGCATAATTTCTCTACCACTAGACTTGATGAGCTGAGAGATCACACAAAGACTGATACAATTTTGCAAAAGCTCACCCACTACATTAATTTTGAATGGCCATCAAAGCAATCTAGTGTACCACCTGAAGTACAAACCTATTTTCCCTACAGAGATGAGATGTTAAAGGAAGAGGGCATTATTTTCAAAGGTCCTATAATTGTTGTTCCTGCTTCCTTACAACATGAATATATCCAGATTTTGCAGGTTCCACATCGACTAAGAGAAGGGCGAGAGAACTAGTATTTTGGCCTTCATTACTGAAAGACATCGATAAAGTACTTTTTGTTCAGTATGCAATAGTACTAAACTGAGCTACCTTAGTCAACAGTAGGCACTGATATCTTCAAGTGGGACAGTCAACATTATTTAGTATTGGTAGACTCTTATTCTAACTGGTTTGCGATTGATCTACTACCTAATCTTACATCCATTACTTTTATTAATAAGTTGGAATATCATTTCTCAGACCATGGTAGTCCACACAAAGTTATTTCTGACAATAGTACTCAATTTAGTAGTCAGTTGTTTAAGAAATTTGCAAGAGAATGGGACTTTGTACATGTTACTAGTAGTCTTGAATATCCACAGTCAAATGGTATAGCTGAACATGCAGTGCAGAGTACAAAGCAATTCCTTGAAAAGTCAAAGCGTGACAATACTGATGTCTTTTTGAATTTACTTAATCTCAGAAACATACCCCATGAAGATATACCAGCTCAGATGCTCAAAGACTTCTATCCAGGCAAACCAGAACAATGCTGTCTATTGGTTCCAGTTTATTGACGCCTAAAGCTAAGAACATCAGAACCATCAAAGCCCAATTATTCAAGAAGCATTCTATCCAGAAGTCCAGTTATGATAAATTGAGCAGATTTCTTCATCCATTAAAAGGAGAGACAGTGAATATATAAACGGCGAAAGGTTTTGAGCGAATTGGTGAAGTTACAGGTATATGTGTCGAGCCAAGACCCTACTTTGTAGAATCTGAGAGTCTAGAGTACAGGATAAATCACAGACATCTTCTTCCTGTACCAGAATCATTATAGCAGCATTATTCCTGTGATACAGACTCTCGATCTCAGAGGAAGTCAGACATTGTTCCCATCCCAGAACGGGTCTTAACCTCTACTTCCATTCCTGAGGATGTTCCAGATATTCCCAAGGTTGAACGTTCTGTAGAGACAGTTCCAGTTGCGAAACCTAATTCTCAATTTATGTCACATGATTTGATCATATTTCCAGGCCCAGTGTGAAATACACAGCAACATGACATAACTGTATATATGTACTTAGTTTTGTATAATTGCATGACAAAGAACTATTTGTATCATCTGCATGCCAAATGTGATTCATAGCATTGCATGCTCTATTTCTCAAAGAAGGAGGATGTAGAACAGAGTGTATGTGCTGTATCTTTAAGAAACATATCAGACTGAATGTGCACATATAAATAGCAGGCATGCGCTCTACCCAGTGCCATTTTGAGAGTTCAGGCAGAGAGTGAGCATGTATGATTGCAATAGCTAGTTTGTATATAAGTTTTCTAAGTTAAAGTCAGTAAACATCTACTGTGATGTATTTGTATATAATAAAGCTGCTTGAACAGAACCCACAAAGACTCTTCTATTGTATCCTGAGTAGGAGAGCGGCACCGGGGTCAAATAATCCTTGCCCAAACCCTGACAAAACGCCCACAGAAATAGCTACACTCTTTAACTCCTATTTCATTAACACCAGATGCTACCTGTATTCAATATGCAGATAACTCGACTCTTATATGCTCAGCCACATCCCCAACTGAGTTGCAGTCGTTATCCCAAAATGCTTTTAATACAGTTGAAAAATGGCTTCTTAATCGCTGTCTCATGTTAAATCCCAACAAGAGTAAGTTGCTACTGTTTTCCCCATCTCAAAGGTCCACTGGACCTAAGTTTCACCATAACATCTAACAATGGCACCATTATTTCTCCAGATCCCTCAACCAAGCTCCTAGGTGTAAATAGTTGACAATAACCTTAAATTTGACTTGCATATTAACCATATGATTAAAATTAGTTAACAAAAAACTTGGTTCTCTCTACAAGATTAAACCCTTTTTAACTACCCTAGCTAGGACTGTTATTGCCCACACTGACCTGCTTTCTTCCTTTCTCTATGCCTCCCCCTATTCACTAACTTGAGTAAAACTGACTTGAACAAATACACTAGCTGCTATAATCACATTGCCAGATTTGCCACTGGTACAGCCTATAGAATCCACCACTGTCTCAACTTTAATCAACTTGGGTGGATTGAACTACCTAATCTACTTAAAGTCAACCAACTAGTTGTTGCCCATAAGACTCTCTACCAGCCCGAACACAATCCTTTTCTTAAAAGCCTTATCACCCCCTACCAGAACCTCAGGTCTCTCCGATCTGCCAACAAAATGTCAGTTAACACTTTCAACTCTAACAACTCAGCTGGGGAGGCTCTGTTTGCCAACTCTGTTGGCAAAATATGGAACACACTTCCTGCTGAGCTAACAGCAGAGCCCTCATTATCCTAGTTCAAGAAAAATCTTATACAATTCTTTAAAACACGATGGCTATGTCCTTGCTTTACCCCTGACTAACTCCAACCCCCTCAACTGTGCACCTGTTTGTGGACTTCTTGCCCCTAAGTGACTATATCTTAGTTATTTGGTAAATAATCCAGTACCTCTGTATTAAATCGTGGAACCAGTGTGATGTTATATCCTAATAAAAGAATGTCTGTTTGTATGGAAATTGTAATACGTTATATGTATATATTGATAAAGTCTTTGTAATATGTATGTAGTTTATAGCTTGGAGCATTTCTCCCCAGGCTTCCGCTGAAAATGGACATGTATCCAGCTGGACTATCCCGTTCAACAAATGTAAAATAAAATAAGTAAATAAACACTATTGCCAGTCTAACTACCACCTTTCCTCTCCATTCACCCTCTCAACATACCCCTACTCCCCTTTCCACCAACGTCTTTCTCTCACCTGTCCCGACTAAGACAATAAAAAACTACTTCAAAAACCCAAACCTTGCACCTAGGCCCCAAACAACCTACCTCCCGAGTTCCTACAAATCGATGCCAGTTCTGTAGCCTGTCCCATCTTTATTAACAGATCTATTCTGGAATCCTACCTACATATGCACTGTCTGGAAAATGTATACATTCTGCCTTTACATAAAGGTGACACTAACACGGACATCTCCAACTTCTTTTTTTTTTCAAAACAAGTTTATTGTTTTAACATATAAGAGAAATATCATAACAATTTTATACAAATAATTAAAATAGGTATTATTATAATATTCAACAAAACAACTAAAGTATTTACAAAGACATCCACTACAATCAGATCAATTAATTAAACTAAAATACTGTGCTATTGAAATTAGAATTTTTTAACAAATTTTGTAAATTATCCCATACAATAAAGTGTGATGTTTTTCTAGTTGTTCTCATTCTAATTGTGCTTATTTCCATATGACACATTATATTCATAACATTTTTAAATTCATTGAGCGAAGGAGGTGTATCTGAAATCCAATTTCTAGTTATTATTTTCCTAGCCACTGCTAGGATTACAGGTGTGTTGAATAATATAAGAGACTTAGAAATAATGAAATTATCTGTAAAAGAGCCTGCAAAAATTCATTAATTGACTTCCAGTATTCTTTCAACTTCATACAGTCATAAAACATATGAGCCCAGTCAGCATTAATTTCTACATTACATCTCTTACATAGATTATCTTTATTATTAATTTTATTCATCATCAAAGGTGTATAAAAGATCTATGTAAAAATTTCCATGTATAAAGTCTCCAGACAATGGAAGATGTAGTTCTATAAGCAGATTCAATATATATTGTTTATCTTGTTGAGTTGGTGGGTCCCCATTAATAGAGGTGAAATAATTCCAGTATGAATCTACATTGTAAAAAGTTTCTTGTCTGATAATTTTATGTATATATGAAAGTTTACCTTTATCAGAAACTTTATGCTGTAAATTTATTATCAAGTAATCAATCAGTTTTGGAATAGATTCTTTAACTGTTATAGACATTAGATCTATTCTATCAATGAGATGTTGTCTAAATTATCAGATATCAGCTGATACCAGTACTTTGATAACTAATAATAATATTTAATGGGTAACAGACCATATGTTTAGGTGCAATAGGTGCAACATGGAGTTATTTATAATCATATTTTTATGTGTTAAGGATCTATTAATAAATAATAGAAGAGATAATATATAAATTAAAGTCTGGAAATTGAGACCAGCTATTAGTATGTTTCTTTAATGCAATCCTAGGTCTATTAGGTGCCCATAAGAAATTTAACATTAGTGTATTCAGTTTCTTGATAGTTATTTTAAAGTATTATTGATTGTATTAAGTATAAAATCTTGGGGAATATTATCATTTTAATAATTGTAAGTCTCTCCTCCATAGTAAAAACATATTATTCAGGTATATATAATAGATTTAATATCTTTAGATAGTATTATACCTAAATAAGTTATCTGACCTGAGTGAAGAATTAGATCCTGTTGATGTAATTAGAACATCATCTGCAAAATGTCAGTACTGTTTCTAATCAAATTACTAAAGTGAATAATAGTGGAGAAAGTGGACATCCTTGCTTTGTACCTTTAAGAATGGGTATTTTAATTAAATTTACAAGATAGTTCCAACTTACTGAATCAAATGCTGAACCTATATCAAGACTAATACCTATTTGCAAAATCAATTAATGTTAAAGTTCTTCTTATATTATCAAAAGTATTTCTATTTACAATGAAGCCCGTCTGATCTATGTCTATAATGCAGGGATAATTGTCTTCAATCTATCAGCAAAAATACTCATAAACATTTTATAATCAACATTAAGTAATGAGATTATGAAGAACATCTAGTTGGATCTTTATTAGGTTTTAAAATTGGTGAAATAAATGTATATTGCCAAGATGGGGGTTATTAACTCAGTTTGGGCCAGAATAAAAACCTTATGTATTAATGAATATGTAGTTTTAGAAAGGATTTTATATATCTCTGGTATAATACCATCATTACCGGTGCTTTGTTTGATTTAAGCTTATTTATTTGTGTAATAACTTCTGTATATGAAATACTCTTGTCCAATAGTTTAATCTGTTGTTTATTAAGCTTTTTATTCATGTTTGTGGTTATAAACTCCTTTATTTTATCTTTAGGTTCCATGTTAATGTTGTTATGGTTAATCTTGTGAAAGTGATTTCTAAATAGTATTTCTGGTATACTAGAAACATTCTTCTTTTCCTTAGAGAAAAGATTTCTTTGATATGGTTTTGTTTATTCAATCTTTGTTTTATTTTTAAGTCTATGTAAGTATTTGGGGCTTATTGAATAAGACAAAACTTGTATTTCTCTAAAGTTATTTTAACTTTATGAGTTAAAATTTCTTTGTATTTCTCATTTAGTTTGTTTATTTCTTCAATAACTTTCTTGTCCATAATATTTTCTTTATTATTATGCTTATAAGAGTCCAGTTTACTTTGAATATCTAACAATTCCTTATCCCAAGATTTCCTTTTGTTATTATACCATCTGATACTTTGTCCATATAGATATGATTTTAAGGCATCCCAAACATAGACAATGGAGACTTCAGGAGTATTATTTATGTCTAGAAAATGTTGTACTTCTGAAAGTATATATTCTTTATAGTCTTTTAGCTGAGTTAAGTATGCTGGTATCCTTTTGATCTGAACATTATGAGTTTTTTTATCATGAATTCAAAAACAATTGAGTTATGATCAGATATAGGACATGAAATGATTTTGGAATTAATTAAATCTGTTACCATCTGGTTAGAAATAAAGACCCTATCTATTTTTGAATAAGTTTTGTATCTGTTAGAAAAAAGGTGTATGGTAATGATTTTGACTCTATCTGATTATTAATATCATTCAAATGATAAGAATTAGCAAAATCATTTAAATGTTTTGCATTAGATGTAATTCTTCTTTTCTTTATAGTGGTAGTATCACTTTCATGTAGTATACAATTAAAATCACCAGCTAAAATAATATCCCCTATAGAGAATGATATGATCTTATCAATATGATGTTTCACTGTATTAATACCAATTCCAGGTATCCAATATACATTAATTAAAGTGTAAGTCTTCTCATTAATTTGTATTGTAACCATACAAAACATTCCTTTGTCATCCTGATAAGACTTAATGGTTTTAGGAATGGGCATACTTTTATTCCATAAAATAGCCACTCCTCTTTTCTGTATACTTATTAGTGGCTAGTTTATCAATATCTTTTTTCAAGAGATGGGTTTCTTGCAGGAAGACTAGATTGGCCTTGTGTAGATTAATGTATCTTATTAGGCTTATTATTCAATCCATTAATGTTTAAAGAAATTCCTTTTAAAGATGTCTCAAGAATCTTATGATCGAAATAACAAATAACCAGATAAATAATGTTACATCTCCTCTTTTAGGTGTACCTTTAAATATAGCTGTATTTATTAAATCTCTTATGGGATTTTGTATAGGATTCAATTTTGTTTGTAGTGACAATGAGTGTACAAAATATATTGTGGATGTCAAAACTATATACATATAACAATGAACAAGTGAAAATAATGCAGTATTTACTACTCAAGTTAACCCTATCAATTTAATACTAGTTATATTTAACTGAGGTTAACAGTTTTCAATTCAATTATCTATCAAGACAAAACTACACATTTGGTAAAACAGCATCATATAAACTAAAATAAACTTTTTTTTTTTTTTTTTTTTCCTTTTTTTTTTTTTTTTTTTTTTAAAAACTGTTCATACTATTATATAGATCTATGTAATATATAACACTTGTATTCTAATAGCATTCAAATAATCTTAATGTTAGAAATCAAGAGGAGAGAAAATTATGTTCTAACATTCATTTAAATCAAAAACTTTGGCTAATATGATTCAGACATTACATGCATTAAGATGCATCTATTTTCTGTCATGCGAATTCTATCAACAGCTTCCAAAAAAAATCTTGAATTGTTTGTATATGAGCATTTACTTAAACTCATTATTGTCAATAGAGTAAAATATTGTATTCATAAAATTATTATAAATCATATTGCATAGTTATGCAGATTCTCAGAAACACCTGTGTTATTACCTAAAAAAAAAAAAAGCCATCACATACATATACACACACACATATACACGCACACACACACACATACACATACACATATATACATACACACACATACACACACACACACACACACACACATACACATATATATACATATATATACATATATATATATATATATATATATATGATCTCACTGAGTTGTGTCTTTGTAGAGCACAATCTTACTTGCTGTCCCTAGAATAAATCTGTCTGCTTTATACAAAATAATGCACAGCAAACACATATTAGTAACCAGATTTTACAATCATGCTAACCTACTGCTTTAAAATATATCACATGACATTTCTTCTAGAATAGAGTTATAAGATTATTTATGCTTGTCAATCAGATGAATTAAATGAGTTATAGTAAAGTATATGTTTGGGACACAAGTTTTTAACACAGATTATTATGCTACTGTTAAGTAGATTTTCAAAAACATTTAAATAAATGTTTCATTTTCTATGCCTTCTAAAATAAGATATTTACTTGCTACAAGAAATACATCATCTAAACTCATCATAACTGACATATTTTATGAATAGAGTATTTTTCCTGAATCTGTGGTGTGTCAGTGTGATAACCTTGTCAATGTTTATACTAACTGCTTTCAGTTTCTCTGTGAAAATTCTGTGAGTGAAGCTTCTGAGGAAACTCTTGGACTCTATGCATGAGACAGCCCACATCCCAGATTGTCTCCCTTAACATTTGGAAACTTATTAAAACTTGTGGCAAACATTCATTTTGTCAATAGAGTAAAATATTGTATTCACAGAAATTATTATAAATCATATTAGATAGTTATGCAGATTCTTAGAAAAAAAAAAAAAAGCCATCACACACACACACACACACACACACACACACACACACACACACACATATATATATCTGATCTCACTGAGTTGTGCCTTTGTAGATACAAAATAATGCAAGATTTTACAATCATGCTAACCTACTGCTTTAAAATATATCACATGACATTTCTTCCAAAATAGAGTTATAAGATTATTTATGTTTGTCAATCAGATGAATTAAATGAGTTATAGTAAAGTATATGTTTGGAACACAAATTTTTAACACAGATTATTATGCTGCTGTTAAGTAGATTTTCAAAAACATTTAAATAAATGTTTCATTTTTATGCCTTCTAAAATAAGACATTTACTTACTACAAGAAACTACATCATTTAAACTCATTATAACTGACATATTTTATGAACAGAGTATTTTCCTGAATCTGTGGTGTGTCAGTGTGATAACCTTGTCAATGTTTATACTAACTGCTTTCAGTTTCTCTGTGAGAATTCTGTGATTTGAAGATTCTGAGGTAACTCAAGGACATTATGCATAAGACAGCCCACATCCCAGATTGTCTCTCTTAACATTTAAACTTATTAAAAACTAGTGACAAACATTCATTTAGCAGTGTAAATGCATCTAAACATGACAGAACCTCCACAATGTATTCCACAGATCATCACAGCCTCTATGCAAGTGAAATTAAACTCAAAATTACCAACAAGTAATAAAACTCAGCATTCTTCTCCCAACTCAATTTTCATACAAATCCTATTATTCACTGTGCCCACACAGTCAAAAGCATTTCTATATATTAATAAAGAAAAGAAAAGAGAGTAGAAAATAAAAGGGAGTGGCAGAAATAAAAATGTAAGAGAAAGCTGTAAGAAGTATATACAATGGAATGTCACTTACTGTTTATATTAATAGAGTTAAAATAAAACATATTATTTACTCTTATTTAGTTCTGATTATTATTAGTTAAAGCATGACAGATTATTTACAAACAAGCATAAGCAGTATAATCAAGAAAGTATAATTAGAAATAGCATTTGAAGAACTTATAAACTTTTACAAGAAATAAATATGTTATTATTCTGTTAATGATATTTTCATTACTGTTCTCTCCTGCCCTTCCCCACCCTTTACCCACTACATAATCTAAATAGAATGTCATTGTTTAAACAAAGAAAATAGTAAAAGAAGGAAAAAAGGTAAAGATAAAAAAATGTATCAAATTACTAACCTTACTTTTTCAGAAAGAAAAAACAATCGAGTCACAGCCTGCCATTAAATCCTCAGGCATTTTGACTGGTTATGAAACAAAACATTTCTTTGCACATAGAGAATAACTTTGATTAAATCTTTTCCAAAATATTTGTGGCTTTCTGGAAATGCAGGAACTATATTCAAAAGATTAATAATGAACTAAAATGATGAGAGAGAAAAAACATATAACAAATCATTTGTTTTTAGTCTCTTCTTCTTCTCTGAAGTCTTCCAGGAAGCTTCAGTTGCCAATCTCTTTAATGAAGAACTAGCCCATTCCATTTCTTCTATTTTATCCAAAATCCTTTTTCTTTGACAAACAGTAAAGCAGAGTCTAAATCATCGAAGACCTTAGGACCATCAGGAAGGAAGATTTTAAGCTTGGCAGGAAACAGAAGGTATGTTTTAAACTGTGCTTTTTAAGCTCCCTTATTAGTGGCAGAAAAACTTTTCTTTTAGCAATTACCATGGAAGAATAGTCATTGTCAAAACGCACAGTTGTCTCATTAAACTTAACAGGAGCTTTAGCCCAAGCAGATTTAAGAACCATCTCTTTATCAAAAGATGATAGAAATCTAACTATAACTGATCTAGGATAGTTTTTGTTTGAGTTAGTATTAGCTATAGATCTATGTGCTCTTTCGATACCAAAAGAGAATGCTTCTGGTAAATCTAAAGTTTTAGGGAGCCATGTTGTTAAAAAGAAGTAATATTGTTACCTTCAATATTTTCTGGCAGTCCAAAAATCCTAATGTTATTGCCTAGATCTATTTTCCAGGTCATCCAGCTTTGTTTGTAAATGTGTATTTTGTTTCAGCAGAAACTCAATGTTGATTTCCTGTTCTTGTATTTTATTTTCCATGTCATTCACAGCTTCTTCTATGCCTGTCATCTGGATCTTCTGTTGTTGCAGGTCCATATGTAACAAGTCTATTTGTTTTGTAGTTTTTTCTATGAAAGTGTCTATTTTAGTATCCATTTTATCCATCTTAGCAGTAAGTTGCTGGACTATAATTATCAGAGACTGAAGTTCTTTCTTGATGCTGGAGTCTTGAGAATTTGTCTTACTGGAACTCATTTCAGACTGATAAACTGACAGGAAAATTTCCAAAGTAATTTCTGACAGGAATATTATTAAGATTTCCTTTCTTTTTTAGATATAGTTCAAGAACTATATAAGACAAACATATTTAGAAAGAAAATTACTTCAAGAATTATTTTTTTAAGTAATTAATTCCTGTCAATGTAATGAAATTGGTGGAGCTGAAGAAATCTGCTGCTATCCTGTGTTCATCCTTGGCCACGCCCCTATACATCACCAACTTCTGACTCATTGCTATCCTCTCACTCATCTCTAAAATTCTGGAAAAATGTATCCACACCCAACTTCTCCACTATGTGCTTCAGAACCACATCCTTTCTCCCACTCAGTACAGATTTTGACCAGGTCATAGCACTACTACTTATCTCATATCCTTCTCCGACACCATTAACTGAGCCCGAGATGATGGAAAAATTGTCTCCTCTCACTTTTTAGACCTCTGCAAGGCCTTTGATATGGTCTCCCACCCTCTCCTTATCACTGAACTGGCTGGCATAGGCATCTCATCCCCATCCCTAGTCTGGTTCTCAAACTACCTCACTAACAGGCAACAATCAACCAAATGGCAAAATTCATTCTCTCCTTTCCATGACACAACAAGTGTTCCATAAGGATCCATACTAGGGTCCCTTTTGTTCAGCATCTTTATCAATAACTTCCACACCTCTCTTACACAAAGTACTATCATCCAATATGCAGATGATTCTACAATCATCTGTGCTGCCAGCTCACAGTCTGAACTACTCCAGTTCACACAAGACACCCTCACTAATACAGAGTTATGGATGTCCAATAACTATCTTGTCCTAACCCCAATAAAACTAAACTGGTTCTTTTTTGACCCAAAAATCCACTCCACTAAACAAGGAAAATGTCACCATCCAAGCCCAAAATAGCACTATAATTGAAGTTGTACCATATACCAAACTGTTAGGTGTCATCATAGATAAAAATTAATATTTGACATGCACATTCAAATCAATATCTAAAAAATGTACCAAAAACTGGGCACTCTCTATAGACATAAATACTTCCTCAGCCACTCCACAAAACTATCTCTAGCCTCTTCCTTCCTTCTATCATCACTTCTTTATGGTGCACCTCTGCTGATCAATATTCAGGCTTCTCTAAACTACAAACTAGCCTTATGCTACAACAAAATCACTAAATTTGTAACAAATGCAAATAATTATTTCACCACTGTTCATCACTACACCAACTAAACTGGTTGGAACTACCACGTTATCTGATTCAATTAACCACTGCCCACAAATGTATTTGTAAACCATCTAACTGCCCTTCCTTGTCTTCTATACTCACACAATATCATCCAAACAGACCTCTCCGATCCAATAACCAGCTGCTCCTAAATGTAGTGAAACCTACCCATACAGCAGGACAAATGCACTACTCCTTCACTGTAGCTAAACTATGGCATACTCTCCTACCATCAATAAGGTCTATCAGCAGTACCCCTCTCTTTAAGAATTCCCTGAAACATCTTTCCTCACTATGGCAGTGCAACTGCACAAAGGCTGTAGTTCCTGTAACCTGAACCCCGCTCTCCACTTGTCTCCTCTTGCTCTATATAGCCTAACACATGTATTTATCAGCTCAGATGGACTCTTCTACTACACTCATTCACTCAATATTAAAGCCATACCTTTAACTGCGCTTATCACCAGACTGTGTTCCTAAAGTCCTAAACTTCTGTTATGGTTTAACCATCAACCATACCCCTATTGCCCATCCTGGCAATAGCACTAACACTCTAAACTCTACCTAGATATAACTATCTTTCATCTTGCATAATTTTCACACCAAGCTTTTCCTATCACCATCTGGATCTACTGCATATTATGCATATGATATTTTTAAAAGCCATGATCTAGCTCTCCAGTGACTGTTTTTTCTATTGAACTACTGCATGTTTTTCAGAAAATACTGTCTATTAGTTCTCTACTGTATGGTGCAGTACTGAATTTGTACTATGCAGCTCATTTGTAATGTATCCTTATAGTATATGCAATTGTTTGTCACATATTATACTATATGTATTGTGTAATACTTATCCTGTGTTTATGGAGTTTTTTCTCACCAGGCCTCCACTGAAAATGGGCTCACCCTGGCCCACTGGACCATCCTGGTAAACAAGTACAAATAAATAAATAAATAATAAAATAAATTATTCCAGTGTAAAAATTCAAAGGGTGGTATTCCAGGTTGACTCATTGTCACCCCTGCTCTTTTGTCTTGCCCTTACCCATTAAGCTGTCTGCTCCACAGATTGGGTCATGGCTATAATATGACTCGCAGAAAGCAACAAAGTGTAAAGACATCTCATCTTCTCTTTGTAGATGATTTAAAACTGTATAGTTCATTAGCTGAGGAACTGAAAGCACAACTGCAAGTAGTCAAAACTTTTTCAGATGATATAAGAATGTCATTTGGTCTTGATAAATGTGCAAAAGTAACCTTTAAAACAGGAAAGCTGCAGCACCAAGAAAACATCGATCTGGGGCAAGAAAGTGATATAAAAGAACTTGAGCAAGAGGGAGTGTATACATGTTCGTGAAATGATGAAGGATAAACAAAACATGAATAAAATGCAAATAAAACTTAGTAAGGAATATTTTAGAAGATTTAAATTAACCTTGAAAACAGTGATGACATCTAGAAACAAAGTTCAGGCTATAAATCAATTTGCTCTTCCTGTCGTAACTTACAGTTTTGGAGTGAGTGACTGGCCCCAAAAGGTTTTGGATAGATTAGACAGGAAAACAAGAAGGATGCTTCATGCTCATCAAATGATTTATAAAAAATCAGTGCATACCAAGATTATATATTCCCTGTTCCGAAGGAGGTATGGGCCTCTTTGAAATTGATTATATGTGTAAATCCACAATCGTGGGACTGGATACGTCTGCCGACCTCACAAGACCCAAATATAAGGAAAGTTTTGAAATATGAGGAGAATAAATATAACATGACTTCCCTGCTTAGTCTAGCAGAAGCATATTGGCATCGTGTGAATGGAAATCAAACCACAAGGAGATAAAAATTAGGCAGCAACTGAATGAGCAAAAAGGAAAAAGAAAAAAGGAAGAAAATAAATTGAAGCATCAGATGAGAAGGCAAGAAATGTGGAACATGCATAAATATAGTTGCAAGTATAGAAAACTCTTGGAACAACCTCATGTTGATCAGTATCGAATGCAGGAATGGTTAAGGAGAGGTGAATTCAAGCCAAAAGGCCAAAGGTTAATATTGGTGGCCCAAGATAGTGGACTATGTACACATTGGTTTACATAGTCCACTGAACATGTGGGAGAAACAAATAGGTTTTGTAAAACAGAGCTGGAAACAGTTGCAACCTTGTTGCTGGTTGTGACATAGTATACTGAAAGGCATAATAATGTGGCAAGACTGTTGCAGTGGGGATTGTGCAAACATTATAATACTGACGTAGATGAAAGCACTGGAAACATGAGCCACAAAGCATCATAGAAAATCATGAAGTCTGCATCACATAGGTTCACCCACTACCAACAGTTCAAAAGACAGATGCGAGAAAACCAGATATAGTGGTCTATGAAAAGAAGACAAAAGTAGCATTGATCATTGAAATCTGTACACCCAATGACTACAGTGTCTTGCATACAGAGAGAGACACAAAATCATGAAATGCCAGGATTTGCAGGCAGAAATGAGAGCAATGTGGAAGAAAGATACCCAGACACTTCCAGTAGTAGTAGGAGCAAATGGGTCTTATAAAAAAGAATCTACAATCTTATTTAGATACGTTACTGTTACATGTAGCTCCGTAAGAATTCCAGAAGGAGTCATTACTAGGCACTTTGTGGGTGCTGCGAAGAGCACTTCTGGCTAACATCAAAGATTGAAACAATACTAACTTCATGAACTTTAATCATACTTTGACTTAGGAATGGGATCCATTCCTGTCATGGTATTAGAAACCTAAAATAGTTGGAGAAATTCAAAAAAAAAAAGACAAGATGACTATGGCACACAATGGCTGTGCTTTCTTTGGCATAGGTAAGTGCAGGCTGCTGATAGGGTGCATGTTACAACACAGTCCATCCGAATTCTGCTCTATTGGATGTCTGCAGTGAACAGTCCTGTAATACTGGAGTATGGTAGGCATGGCACCCAGTCATGGTGTCATTGCCACATGGCTGCATGATCAGTATAGATGGTACTGCACATATTTTGGCCCACTCACTGATCATAGTTGTATGCCCACACTTACAGGTAGATATATGGTGCCTAAGGAGAGGAAGTGTCTCTAGTTCTCCATGGCGAAGACTGATGTTCTACTGCAGGCCTTCATGGATGGCGGATACTAGACACATATAATGGTGACTGGGCTGTACATGAACATGTGTGGTATAAGCTTATTCTGGATGTGGATATAGCTGTGGCTAGATAGGGCAGTCCGTCAGATCTGCCTGAAGAGGTACAGTAGCACCATCAGAGAGCATGGAGACAGGAGTCAGTATCGTTGGGCCAGTAGCCATTACTGCCATTTCTCCATTGCCTAAAAGGGAGATACTGTGAGCATCACTTAGCAGATGTGTAGGGCTGTCATCCAGGCATAAGGAGATGCTGTCAGCACCAACACCACCATTGCTAGGGCAATAGGTATACTGTGAAGCCTGCAAGATGACCTTTAAGAGGGTATCACCCAAATGATTGGCATGTTTGACAGGCACATGTGTACTGTTATTGCCACCATAGAACAGTCTACCTTTATAATTCAAGGTCTACAACATTCCTATGACTGCCTCTCAACTACCTCCACTGTGGGTACACTCCACAGGACAGGTAGGTCAGGGTCCCATTGCTGCTGCTTCATTCAAACCACCTGCCGGTGGTGTGCCTTGTGCAGCATAGTGTGACAGCCCACACAGTCATCATCTTCATAATGGTCAAGCATATTACATAGGTTGTCATAGTGTCAGTGATTTGCCTTCATCCTTGCCAGCAGGTATTGATGGCAATGCCATTCTTTAGAGAGATGCACCCATGGCTGGGGACATTTACTGCCTGCATCATTCCCACCTGAGGTCCCGCAACAACTGTTAAACACCCATTCATACAGTGCAAACACACTTACAGGAGCTTTACCCCTGGAACGCATTCTGAACAAATACCCAGTACTACTGGACACTTCCTGTCTCAGGAAGCACCACTGTCTCACAAAACATTATACTCAGCTCCCCCGATCCCCTGGCCATATCACACACATTCCTTTCCACATTCTTGGTTCACCTTTCCACCACTGTGCATGTTGCTGATACCTGTCATTGTGTGCTTCTCCAACTGTGCATATAATGACAACTGTGCCCTTTCCTTGCTGCTGTGTTTATGGGCAGCTGCTGTATGATGCAAAATATGATCAGTCAATGCACTGTACAGTATAGCTTGAGTTTAGTCTTGCATGTTTAGTTTTAACCTTTGTTGTGATGAATCTGGCATATAGTTTTGGACCAGGCACCCATTATTTTCAGTGCCACATCATATTGTGCCTACCTCTGCCTCACATGGCCTTCCATTGCAGCCATTTTATTCTGATGGCTCCACACCCTGCACCTCTTCTACTGCCGGCAATGGTCTGTGTGGTTCTCGGATATCAGTTCCCTGCTCTAGCTATCTGCATACAACTGTGTTTTGCAGAATTGCAAGGACAGTAAATATCTTGCTGCTGGTCTCCCTAGAGAACACTACAGTGTGTCACTGGAGAAATATCTGCAGTGGGAATGGACACGCACCTATCCAACACATGGTCAATGATATTGCAGGTCTGGAGCAGTGCTCTTGTACTGCATATCAGCCATGCTCTGTAGATTGCATATTGGTATCATGAGCCATGGCTCCACAACATAGCCAGCATTGCCAGTAATAAGTCACCCCACATAAACCACTGGTAGAGTTAAGATTTCTGCCAGATGTAGGGGTCATGGAAAAAGCAAGTGTGGCACACAGAAATGCTGTATATATTACCCTTTGCATTGCACATCAGTTGATGTGTTGTTTATATGAACCAAGTGATGCCTCAGTAGTGATGTAGGTGCAATCACTGGCTCCTAGAACCTCAGGGAAGCAAGCTGTTTTGTATAACAACAACACAGTGTTTTTTTTTGTCCTCTGTGGTTCTTGGAAAATGCGTATGCTCCTTTGTATGCTACAGCATAACATCAAAGAGCTAGTGGAGTTTTTCTGAGGTAGATACTTGTGATACACCCACTGTTTCCTCTGATAGTTACTGAAAGGTCAGTGTAGCAAGGATTTTTAAGGCTACAAATATCTTAGCATCCATAGGTATTGCTAATCCACAAATCACACAGGATTACATGTGAGGATGGTGCATGTCTACCTGCTTCCATATTGACAGAGGCATGAAGTGGAAGATGGAACATATCTACCACCTTCCATTTGGTGTTTCTTTCCACATAACAGCATTTGACTATGACACCATCAGAGATGTGATGATATGTTGGGTATTGTCTGATCCTGCTGCAAAGTGGAGGGTGACGACATACCCTGTTGCAGGCACCATCTGCAAAAGTGGTCTCTAGCATATACTGTTCAGCTAATATGGCTGCTATTCTTAGCATCATACTTTATTTTCTCTCATTGTTCAATGATAAATCAAAGTGTACAAACTTGTGAAGCCTATGACCTGTTGCCATTCAAGAACCTTGTTTACCATGACACTGTGTTGATATTATGTACTTTCCACATACATATCAGGATTATTTTCTAAGAGAGTTAATGACTGCTTTCTTATGACTGTAAGGAGAAGTTTATTCCATGATAATGGAAGGTATTATGTAATATTATCCTCACTTTTTTGTTATTGAGTTTTTTTTAGTATTAAGTTCCCACATCTGGTGTTACATCTACCAGTGATACATTTGAAGCACAGACTTTCAAAGAGAGCTGGATCACACATTGTCTTGCAGACCAGACAGAGGTCATATCAAAGTAACCTAAAAAAACAGAATATAATGACTTTTACCAAAGCCTTTCTGTATAGTTATGATTCTTCTAGTTAATGGAAAGCAAACTGCCCTTCTAGAATGCTGTTCACCTAAAACATTGTTTTACCTGTTATCTGAGGTCAGGTAATCTATTGCAGTAATTTTTAGCCATTTTCTTGCAAGTCATTATGCTGCCATCCATAATGACAGCTGTCTGACTGAAAGTTGTGCTGAATTGCTGATGGACTGTGTCATCTGTGCAGTCCTGCTCATTAGCCAGTATCACCCTATATTTAGCCACTTTGCATGCAGCACACACATTATTTAGGGGTTTAATAGTACCATTCTGAGCATTTACCACTAGATGCCAAATACCCCTGAACTATCAGTTATCTCACCTTATTACTCTGAACACTGGCTGCAAGTGTACTATATATTAATAGCCATATTGATTGTGCTGTGTTATTTGTTTATTATAAATCATAAAAACATGCCACTTAATGGTAAACTGAAAACTGGAAAATGCATTATCTTGCCCTTCATTAACTCCATGCCTTCAAGTCGTTGAAGGAATGGTATTGCCAAAACACCAGACCATAGTACACTTTAATTTTTCTGTAACATCTCTTATTCTTGTATATTTCTTTTTTATTTTAAGTGAAGTACATACATTTATTTATTTTACCTATTCCTCTCCTCATAAGCTGAATGTAGTGCACTCCTTCCCAGTCAGTATGATTAGCATAGCCCTTTATATGGCATATCACAAAGCATGACATTTGCAGCGAGACTGACAGTAGTGTAACATAAATGGCAAAATGTCCTTATCAGGTCAAGGCTGCCTTTGCTTAAGCATTTTTGTTGTATTTTCTTTACTTAAATCTAATTGAGAAAATCCAACACAAATTTTTTCTCTACCCTTTTGCCATTATTCAGGTGATTGCAATTTCTGCAGCAGGTGAAGGTAATTTTTATAGGTTCATAGGTTCATACTAGGCTATCTTCCCTAGGGCATTTATAAGCCTAGCCAGAGTGTGTTTGGCTTTCGCCACCCATTTTAAATTAATTTTGCTATGCCCTTTTTCGAGGTTAGTATACTGTGCCTCTGTCTAACAGTGACACAGAAATGATACCCGGGGTAAACCTATGGTCTCCCATCCACTCATCAAGATTCCTCTTGAAGAGAGTCAATGAGGGACTCTGCCTAACCTGGACTGGGATTTTATTCCAGAGTGAAGGGAGCCTCTGGGTTATGAATCTGTCCCTCCAGCATGTCCTGTTTATGTCAGTGCTGAGGTTCAAGTCTCTTGAGCGCATAGCTCGATGGGATTTGGATTTTCTGAGGTCTAGCATGTCCATTAATTCCGGGTTGGACATGGCTTTATACATCAGGCACAGATCGCCACTGAGCAGGCGGTATGCCACTGAGTAGAGCTGGAGTTACTTTAACCGGGCAGCATATGGCATCTGTTTGAGCCCTTTGATCCTCTTGGTGAAGTACTTTTGGGGTCTTTCCAGTTGCTGCAGGTGTCTGGTAAGGTACATCCCAAAAGGGGCATTGTACTCAATTATGGGCCTGATGAGGGATGAGTAAAGAAGCACAATGACCTCCCCTGATCTAGATGTGAATCCCTTCATGATTAGGTGGGCTATATAAAATGTTTTTCTAACCACTTTGGCCATGTGGTTGTCAAATGAGAGATTGCTATCAACTTGGGTCCCCAGGTCCCTAATTACTTCTTCTGTACTTAATGGATTACCACCTATGTGGTAATTTGTGGGCACTTTGTTTTTGCCAAAGGGAATGACTATACACTTTTTGGTGTTTAGCTTGAGGCCATGACAATGGCACCAGTTGTCTGTTTCTATGAGGCCCTTTTGGAGGATGCTTGTGTCGGCTGAAGAGTCGATTATGGCGCCCAATTTGCAGTAATCTGTGAACTTGGTCAGCCACAGTCCTTCCGTGTTGGCCTGTACCTCCGAGAAATATATACCAAACAAGAGAGGTCCCACGACTGAGCCTTGTGGGACACCACTTGTAACAGGTTTGGAGTCTGACATGGCTCCAGCAATTCGAACCATGTGGGTTCTGTCCTTGAGCCAGTTTGCAACCCATCTAGTGACATAGGGGTTTATATTTAAGCTGGTGAGCTTGTCTATAATGCCCGAGTGGGGTATTGTATCGAAGGCTTTTGCGAGATCCAGGTAGGCTGTGTGGACCACCTTCCCCTCGTCAATGGCCTTGGTGACTGTTTCAAAGAAATCGACCAGGTTTAAGAGGCAGAATCTGCCCTTAAAGTCGAACTGGGTAGGATCCACTGTCTGTAGGTCCCCAATATCTTTATTTATGAGGTCCATGATGATCCTTTCCATAGCTTTGCAGACCAAGCTAGTCAGGCTTATGGGGCGATAGTTTCCAGGATCCGTTGAGGCACCACCTTTGTGGAGAGGGACCACTGTTGCTGTACACCACTCTTTGGGTACATATCCTGTAGTAAGGCTGAGATTGAACAGTAGTTTTATGTTTGGGTTTATCTCTTCTTGGAGTTCATGTATGAAGCAGCCCGGAACACCGTCTGGTCCCATTGATGGTGTGTTTTTTGCTTTGGAGAGGGCGACTCTTACCTGAGCATCTGAGATGTCAGGGTGGCAGCACTCTGCTGGGATAGATATTTTCCCTTTTGGTGGGGAGTGGGGGGGAGTTTGCGCTGAACCTGTCAGCTAGGATGTTGGCAATGTTTGTGGGTTCGGTGTATTTTTTGTCATTTTGGACTAATTCTGAGCATATCTGGAAATTCCCACCCAGGTTCCTAACATAACTAAAGAAAGCCTTGTGATTATCCTTAATGTCCTGTGCAATTTTTCTCCCGAAGCTGGCCTTAGATGATTTTATGAGTGCCCGTAGTTTTTTGCTAATATTGATCAGAGATGCCTTCCCTTTTTGGGATTTTGCTCTATCATGTAGTAGCTTCCTCCTTCTATTGTATAGTTTGTTTATGGCTGGGGTCCACCAGACAGGACATCTGCCTTTGGAGGATTGGGTCTTGGTTTTATTTGGGATTGCATGATCCATGCATTCCTGAAGGTGTTCATAGAATGTGTTTATAAAGGATTCTGTGGTCTGGGCCGTATTTTCCACAGGCCCGGGGGCTTTGAAGGATTCCACCTCGGATTTGAGGAGTGTGAAATTTGCTTTCGAGATGTTTTTCACTGTGGTTTTCTGGGCAGGGGGTGGGGTTGGGATGTGAATATCCAATGAGATTAGTTTATGGTCTGATCTTACCAGTGAGGGATACACTTCTGGTCTGGAGCATAGAGTCCCCATGTTGGTGATGATCAGGTCCAGTATGTTTTCCCCTCTTGTGGGAGTGGTAACAAGTTGTTCCATAGCACTTGAGTTTATAAATTCTAGGAACCTTTGGGCTAGGGTGTTGGAGCTAGAATAATGCTCCCAGTCTATGTTTGGGTAGTTGAAGTCGCCCAATATAATGGTGTTTGGAGAGACCTTCATATTTTCCAGTGTTCTCAGGAAGGTCGAGTGGGGTTCCTGGGTTTGGGAGGGTGGTCTGTAGCAGGCTATAAACTGGAAGGCAGTTTTACCCACTGTTAGTTGCACATGGATAGTCTCTGATGCTTAGTGCTGTGCCACCAACCTGGAGGTGTGGGTGTCTTTGACGAATATTGATACTCCCCACCTTTTGTGGTTTGGTCCAAGTTTTGGGGCGAAAAGCATGGTATGAGGTATAACCTTGTAGTGCTGGGGTGCTCTCGAGCCTTGAACCAGGTTTCTGTTACTGCACAGATATCGATGTTCTCCATGCTAAGGAGAGTTTTGAGTGCGTGCATCTTGAGGTTTAGACTTCTGGCGTTGAGTAGCATTACTCTTAGTTTCTTATCCCTTGTGATACTTATGGAGGTGGGTTTGTCTTTTGAGCCTTGCCTAAAAAAGGCACTATGGGGGTAGCAAGAGCCTTTGCCAATATCCAAAAGCCCAGGGGTGACAGGTGCAAGCCGTCCCTAGTGAAGCATCGTGGCTTGTTGAGCATGTCATCCCAGGCTGACAGGCATTGGATCCCCTTTGAATGACACCAAAACTTTAGTCAATTGTTAAAATTGATCATCTTGTCTTCATATTGTGGCATCATTCTTGGTGAGGGTAAGATGCTACTCAAGGTCAGGGTCATACCGGCCTGGGCTACATGATCAGAGAGCTCCTCTATGTCGTTTTTCATGTAGTCCAGGGAGGTACATCTCAGGTCATTCACACCAGCATGGACAATGACTGAGTCATATTTGTACTTGCCTTGCAGTGACCTGAGTGCTTGTGTTATGTGGCAGATCCTAGCGCCCGTCAGGCAGCTCACCGTGACCTTCTCCTTGTTCAGCTTGGTGAGCGGGACGTCAGTGTGCCTGACGATAGAGTCACCTGTTATAAGTGTATCAGGTGTGTTGTTTAGCCTTAAGGGCTGTGACTGTTCAGCACACTGGCTTTGTGAGCTATGTGTTGCACCTGTTTTGTTTTGGGGTAGCGGTTGCTTGGATGTCTGCTTTGGAGGTCTTTGCTGCTTAGGCATATTTTTATTTAGAGCCTCCAAGTATGTTTTTGTGTGTTTATGTGTTTGGTTTGCTGTCGTGGTAGGTCTATCTGAGACTGGAATTGTAGTGAGTGTGGTTTCCTTCTCCTCCTGACTGGTTACGCCAGTACTGAGTTGAGAGAGCTTAGCCTCCAGTTTGGCTATATGGTTGCATCTCTCACATGTGTTGGAATTTGTTGGGAGGAGGAGAGGGTTGTCTGTGTACATGAGGCAGTTGTAACATTGCCTCAAGATTCCCAGATTCACCAGCTGGACTGGAGATGAGATTGACAACTGACCTTTGCACATGCTACAATAGTATTGGGAATTCCTTTATAATTGAAAAAAAGGGCCAATGGGGAACAAGGTACTTTGTTAGTGATTTTACTTGGGTTAATTTCTGTCTGTATAAGGTATAGATGTTATGTAGTCCTATCTCGCCTACATTCTTACCCATGGGTTCGGAGCCGAATATCGGCTCCGACTCGGCCAACTTTTCTAGCTCAAAGTCTTTCATTGGCTGGGCTAAGCAGGTATCCCATGGTGCACTGCTCCATATCCCCAGATCTCATTTGCCGCTCATGTAGCTCGGATGTGGTCTTGCTTGGCTGTGGCTAAGTACCTTTTTTCTTGTCTTGAGAAAAGTTTTTGTTCATAAATAAAAAGCTATTTTCATAGCTATTGTCTTTAGTGTTGCTGCAGGTTGTGATAGTGTGCTTGTTTTTCTGGTATCCCGCTAACTGTTTCCTCGGGCTAGGCCCGTTTAAGTTAGAGGACCTAGTCCTTTCCGGTTGATTATTTAGTGCGTGTGTACTGTTCACTAAATTGTTTTAGTTAGAGGTTTGGTCTGTTCCCTTACCTTGTGGTCATCAACCATTTTAGTTAGAGGTTTTTGACATTGCTTCTCTAGTGTGTGTGTGCGGTCACTGTTTATCTCTAGTTCCCACGTTTTTTGTGGTGTTGAGCATCTGTGAGTTCTCGTCAGACCTTTTGTTTCTGCATTCTTGGTGTTGTTGTAAAAGATGTCCAAAGATTCCAAGGGGCACAATCCTTCGGGTTTCAAAAAGTACTCTAAATGTGGGTACAAAATGTCCATCACCGATGGGCATTCCATTTGTGTCTATTGCCTGGGAGCCATTCATCTGCAGGAGCCCTGCAATTTTTGCCATGCGTTCAGTCCTAGAGTGCTCCAAGAGAGGAAGAATAAGTTGATTTTAAAGGGACTCTTGAAGAGGTTGTGGATTCGTCTCCTAGTGCTAAGTCAAAATCTTCTAAGTCAAAAAAGAGATCTCCGGCTCCGTCAACTTCATTGGTGCCTCTGGAGAAAGTCTCAAAAATTGCATCGACCTCCTCGGCTCCACTGTCCTCGGGGCCGCAGGAAGTGTCGGTGTTGATGGAACCGGCGTTGGCTCCAATTATATTGGAACCTCTTAGGAGTCGATCACCCAGTCTCACACCAGTTTCTCCTGAGAGGAGATCTCAATCTCCCTCCCTGTCCTCCAAATCCTCCAGGACCCTTTCAGATGTGGATGTTGATAGGGTGGTCCAGAGGCTCCTCCAGTCACCGGCTTTGGCAAAATTATTTTCGGCTCCAGCCCAGTCGGCTCCGGAGCCCGTCCCGACCCTTTCTTCGATCATTCCTCCTCTGAGCGCATCTCTGTCTTCGGAGCTAGAGTATCCCGCGCCATGTGATGTTCCTAGGCTGGTTCCGATGGCCCCTTCGGCTCCATCGGTACTGACATTGGCTCCGACCCCGTAGGCTCCGTCCTCGGGGTTTGAGACTCGGGGTTCTTCAGTCGGGCCCAAGGGGGACCTCTCGGGACTTGTTTTGGTTCCGAGTCTTCCCTTCGGTGCCTTGGCTCAGGGAACTCTGACTCCCGTCGTGGCCTCAGAGGCTAGTCGGTCCTCGGAAGTGGGGGGGGCCTGCCTTTGAGGCTATGCGGACTGCGCTGGCCAGATCATCAGCTACATCAGGCAGGTAGGTCACTCTGTCACCCACCACTCCGGTGAGAGCCTCTGATCACCACCTATCCATGGACAGCAGAGCACCAAGGCATAGGGATACCCCCACAAGTGGTCCCCAAATTTCTGAGGGCCCCTCAGAGTTTGTGCCTGAGGAGCCCCCTAGAAAGAAAACGTGCAAGAGGAAGCACATAGTCTCCCAGGATGAGTCCCTCACCTCTGATACTGACCTCGAGGAATCGGAGGGGTCCCACAAGTCATCCTCTGATGATGTTTCCTTCTCCAACATCCTGGAGATACTGAAACAAAGAGGTGACTGGCCGTCCAAAGCCCCTTCCGAGGAGGAGTCAGTGTTCCTTAAGGCTTTTGGTGCTCAGCCCTCCACCTCCTGGGTGTCCCCACCCTTCAACCAGCTCCTTGATCTGATATGTCGGAGGGTGTGGGAAAACCCTGATTCTGTGGAGCCCATGCCCATGCATCCCAACAAGTTTCTTTCCGCCCCCCCCCTTGGCAAGGAGTTTCTGTCCAAAGGTGTCCCTGTCGATGCCATGGTGGTGGCGGCAGCCACTCAGAAGGAAGTAGCAGATCTTCTTCCTACGTTCATCCGCCTAACAAGGAGTTTAGGACCATGGACCAGTATGGGAAGCGTACCCTCTCATCAGCAACCTTTACCTTCCGGTTGATGAACTACCTGTCTCATTTCACTCGGCTCCAGAGAGATCTCCTCAAGAAGCTTGGAGATACTCTTGCAGGTAATGTCCCTGAGGCAGTGGCCCAGATGGTGAAATCCCAGGTGTCTACCCTCAATTCCATTGTCAACTCATCCATGCGGCTCATTTCATATGCAACCGAGGGAACACGTAGGGCAGCAAGCTCAGGGGTTGCCCTTAGAAGGCAAGCCTGGCTGCGCCTGTGTCACTTCGCGGAGGCCTTCAAGTCTTCCTTCACTGACGCCCCCTTTGATGGTTCTTCTTTGTTCGTTACCAAAGTGAAAGACACCCTCACCAGGTACGAGCAAGAGGGAAAGACCCTGTCTGCCGTAGGGGTCCATTTTTCCCTTCCTTCTAGGCCTTACCCCAAGGCCCAGTGGGGGGGGGGGATGTGGTTCAAGAAATCACAGAGTTTTTTTCCTGCCGCACAAGGTGAGTCCCCCTCCAGAGGCAGGGGAGGGGGAGGTTATTCAGGGAGACGTCGCCATAGAGGCAGAGGGGGCCCCCACAATTTGGGAGACTGCGATTCCTTTCGTGGCTCTCCCTACTCTCGTTCCTGAGGGAGTGCCAGGCTGTGCTTACCAGAGCCAGTCGGGGGTCAAATTTCGTTATATCCGGAAGCCTGGGAAAGCATCACCCAGGACTGATGGGTATTACGGATAATTTCCGGAGGTTATCTCATTCCATTTACATCAGACCTCCCCTTCAATCAAAAATATCCTGGACGTTTCACCCAGTCAAAGGGATCAAGCAGCCTCAGAGGTTTCAAAGCTGCTAGGAAAAGGAGCCATCCAGTATGTCCCCTCAGACCAAATCAGATTAGGGACTTACTCAAGATTCTTTTTGGTGCCGAAAAGAACAGGGAACCTGAGACCCATACTAGATCTCAGCCAACTGAACAACTATGTACAGAAGTCCAAGTTCCATATGGTCACACTACAATTGATTCTCCCATTGTTGGGAGAGGAGGTATGGATGTGCTCCATCGACCTCAAGGATGCTTACTACCATGTGAAAATGGACAGGGCATCCAGAAGACACCTACAGTTCCGGCTGGGAGCAAGTCATTTCCATTTTCGAGCCCTGCCCTTTGGTCTCACCACAGCCCCCAGGCTGTTCACCAAGTGTATGGCGGTGGTGACTGCTCACTTGAGATGTCAGGGATTCCAAGTGTTTCCGTATCTGGACGACTGGCTCCTTACCGCCCCCACCAGGTATCAACTAGTCCAAACCAGGGACACTACCATCACTCTATGTCAACAGTTGGGTATAGCACTAAATTGGGAAAAATCTGTTTTGTTGCCCTCGCAGTGTGTCACCTTTATAGGCACAGAATTAGACACCATTCAAATGCGAGCATTTTTACCGCAGGAGAGGATCAGAGTCTTATAACAACAGATACACATCATGATGCCCCTGAGGAAAGTGAAGGCAAGATGGGTTCTCCAACTCCTGGTGACCATGGCAGGAACAATTATGTTGGTCCCCCTAGCGAGATTTCACATGAGAATTCTCCAATGGCTCCTCTTTGTTCAATGGTCTCTCCAAAAATTTCCACTTTCTCACCCCATTTTGCTCACAGACAGATGCAAACAGGACCTCAGTTGGTGGCTTTGCACCAACAATTTGGACGGGGCAAGGCCCTTTGTTCCACCCATACCGGTTGCCACAGTGACCATGGACGCCTCTCAGATGGGGTGGGGGGGCATTATCTTGGCAGGACAGTTCAAGGCATGTGGCAAGAGCATGAGATACATCTGCATATAAATGTCCTAGAGATAAGAGCAGTGCTACTTGCGTTGCAGGCACTTCTGAGCGATCTACCTCTAGGGATGATTGCAATACACTCGGACAACATGTCAGTAGTGTGGTATATAAACAAGCAAGGGGGAACCAGGTCTTACCCCCTGTGCAGGGAGGCCATGCGAGTGTGGCAGTGGGCAGTAACTTCCCAACGGTTTCTGGTGGCAACGCACATTCCGGGGAAGTCCAATGTGATTGCGGACAGGCTAAGCAGAGCTATTCTGATGCCTTACGAGTGGTCCCTGAATCGCCTAGTTGCAGAGCGAATCTTCAGCAGATGGGGTCAGCCTTGCTGTGATCTGTTTGCCAGCCCCCTCAATGCAAAATGCAGCAGCTACTTCATGCTCATCCCTCCACAGGGGGAGTCTCCCAGGGACGCTCTGGTTCACAATTGGCCCTCCGGTCTGCTTTATGCTTTCCCTCCATTTCCTTTGCTGTCAAAGGTGATTCAGAAAGTGCAATTCTTGGGAAGCAGAATGATTCTGATTGCTCCACACTGGCCTCGCCAAGTCTGCTTCCCCTTTCTTCAACAATACATTGTGGACACTCCTTGGATTCTGGACCCTCAACCAGACTTACTGACACACATGTCGGGACAGTTCCACCCCTCACTGATGACCCCCCGGTTGACAGCCTGGCTACTCCACTTCCATCGTTAGTTAGACTTCATAAATTCTCACCGGAAGTGGTTCACATATTATCTTCCTCTCATAAACCATCTACTAGGAAGATTTATTCTAGCAAATGGAAGAGGTTTTCTATTTGGGTGCATGCTCAAGGAACTGATCCTTACAAGCTCCAGTTGCTTCAGTCTTGGAGTTTTTGTCTATGCTTTTCCATCAGGGTTCCGCATCAGCTACCATCAAAGTTCAATTGGCAGCGATCTCTAATTTTCATGTTGCTAATTAGCCTAGTCTCATGGCTCATAGACTCTGCAAGGCTTTCCTGAAGGGTACTCTGTTACTCCGTCCCCCGGTCTCCGAACCGATCATGCCCTGGGATCTCAATTTTGTTGTACAAGCCCTTACTTTACCACCTTTCGAGCCTGCAGTTACCTGTGAATTGAAATTCTTGACCTGGAAAACAGCCTTCTTAACAGCAATCACTTCAGCAAGGCAAATTTCAGAGATTCAAGCCCTCTCCATCAAACCTCCATACATAATCTTCCATAAGGACAGGGTTTCTCTTAGACCAAACCCTTCGTTCCTTCCTAAAGTGGCTTCTGTGTCTAATCTTAATCAATCCATTGAGTTGCCTGTGTTTTTTCCTCACTTTTCAGACAAGGCAGAATTTAAATTTCATCAGTTGGATGTACACAGACAATTACACTTCTATCTGCACCGAACAAAAGATATCCGGAAGTCTGATCAACTATTTGTCTCCTTTTCAGAAAACAAAATGGGGTCCCCGGTCTCCAAGATCACCCTATCCAGATGGATATCTAGTTGCATCTCTTTCGCCTACCATGCAGGAGGAAAGGATCTGCCATTTCTGGTCAGGGCTCACTCTACTCGGGCTGTTTCTACATCTACAGCCTATCAAGCCAGATTGTCAATGGATGATATATGTGCTGCAGCTACTTGGGCTTCTCCTCACACATTTGTTTATCATTACAAAGTGAACGTGGTTTCTAGGGGCAGGTCGTCCTTTGGCTCCACAGTTCTCAGGAGTATTTTCCTATGAGCCACCCAGGATGTAGGTGCTAGGGACGCTGTCCCACGGGTAAGAATGTAGGCGAGATAGGACTACATAACATCAAGAAGTTATGTACTCACCATAACTTTCGATGTATGTAGTCCATCTCACCTCACATTCGTACTTACCCTCCCACCTCCCCCCCCTTCCTGGAGGATTTGGAGGTTAGGTTGTCCATCTACAGAGTCCCCTTACTTGGCTTATTCTTTTATCTGGATGTTGTGTATGCATGGGGTGAGGATGAGTATTGCAGCAAACTAGATCTGGGGATATGGAGCAGTGCACCTTGGGATACCTGCTTAGCCCAGCCAATGAAAGACTTCGAGCTAGAAAAGTTGGCCGAGTCGGAGCCGATATTCGGCTCCGTACCCACGGGTAAGAATGTGAGGCGAGATGGACTACATACATCGAACGTTATGGTGAGTACATAACTTCTTGTTCAGTTTGCTGAGTAGAATCTACAGTAAACGGTGTCAGAATGACAGGTGTTGGTTCTTTTGTGCTACTGCACTGTATCATAGCACATTTAACAGTCTCTAATCTCTGAGAACCTGTACCTTATGAAATGTTGTGTATCCCTTGTACCCAGCAGCTAACAGTGTAATATACTGGTAAGAACATGTTTGTTAGTGAGCTTAGCAGTAATGCAGGAAAGTAGTATATAAGTACATGATGACTGGTATAACCACAAGTTATAATGTCAGAAAAAAGACTGATCAACACAGTGCTTGCATGAGAAGTACTGTTAGCTTCAGGCTTCTAAAGGAGGTACATTTCGTATGCTGTGTTGGTCTGCTAGAATACAGAACACTGTAAAGTCAGTTTTATTTTGGATTTCAGCCACACCTCTCAACCTCTTAACACAAGAAATCTGGTAAAGCCTGACATAATTGGGGGACAGAGGCCCAAAAGTAGGGACCGATTTTAAAGATTTCTCTTATAAACTTAGAAAGTTGCTAGAATAACAGTATTTGTGTTAGCATGCATTTTTTGAAGGATATAAAGTCTAAAACTAAAATGTATGTCATTATTTATGACTTCAATCCTCAGATCATACCAGTGATTTGCCAGAAAAAAACACAAATTTTATAAGGAACACACCAAAAATGATGCACAAATCTGTACATTCTGCAAAAATATGCACAGCTGAGAGTAATAACTTCAGCTACTGGGTGGTTGTTATTATTTTAAAATGTATAGGGGAATGGTTTGTTTGGAACATGGGTGTTAATCTTTTTGTATCACTAACTGGTGATATCTCTTTGCCAGAACTAGTTAGAGGCAAGTACATGTGTGAGTGAAGGATCGGTGCTGAATAGACTGAGATAAGGTTTTTACTTTTTAGCTAATTTAAGAAGTGAAGTTTTTGTTTGTTTTGTGCTGATATTTCACTGAGTATTTTTGATCTTGTGAGATACTGGGCAAAAATATTACTAAGGGCATGGGTTCTATTCTGTTCCAGTGATCTGCACTGCTTTTTGAAGTTATTCTTTAGAACATTATAGAATCTCACTCTGTCAGTGAGTGAAGTTGAGGTGTGTTAGCAATGTTTTAAAAGCTAGATATTGGTAAAGTAGTCAGTTTACTCCCTTTTTGGTAGTGGGTTTCTAAATGTAACATATGGTATATTTACTGTTCTGGTAAGGTGTGATGCGTTGCAGAGTCAGTTTTACTTCATTCTTGAACTGTAATGTTCTGGAAGATGTAGAAAAATGGTACACAAAACGATCTTATAAATGTATCTGCTACATTCCCTTCTGCACCATAACTTACTGACCCCAGAAAACATAGCTTCCTTTATAAGATCCCTAAATTCGCTAAAAACACCCGCCACTCGACTCATCACTGCATTGCCCTAAAAAAGATACAGTGGCCTGAATTTCCTCACTACCTACTATTCCTCCAGCTTACAGTTGCTCACAGACTCATTTATAAACCTCAACCCTGCCCCGCACTAAGTTCGCTACTCATCATCTACAACCCCACTAGACCACTACGCTTGGAAGAACAGCAGCTTCTACAAGTCCTTAAACCTAATTACCCAAAGGACAGTTACTATACTCTTGGACCATGGCTAAAAAATGGAATTCCCTGCCTGCAACCATCCACCTTCAACATAATCCTAACTACTTTAAAACCACTCTTCAAAACCACTTCCTCACCAACTGGATATGTAACTGCTCCAGTTCAACTTCTGCCATTACCTAATTTGTATACTGAACTTAGTCATTCCTCCTCTAGCCTGTGCTGATATCTCTTTTTTCCCTGCATTAAGTTATTTTACCATATTCCTTTTAACTTGCCGCCATTCTCAACTCTCATACCTCTCCTAAACAAACTTCTACCTCTGCCTGTCTGCTTCCTTTACATGCATCTAACTTCTGTAATTTTATCTAGTACTTTAATTCAATGCTGTCTTTCAGCCAATCCATAACTTATAATTCATTTATTTCTAGTATTGTCTAAAACCTGTTGATGTCACTCAAACCATTATCAATCTTATGCATCTAATAGAATGAGTTTTTGTATAATATTTTTTCAAAAAAATCATCATGTTTGTCTTTCTAAAAAAATGTTAAAGAAAGAATGTTGTGTGTTATGTACAATCTTTTTTTTTCCTGGGCCTCCACCGAAAATGGGCTTTTCCTGGCCCAGTGAATGGGCTTGGGGGGTTGCTGTATGATTTCTGGAATCATGAAGTAGAACTGGTTATGGGGTTTGAGAGAAGTGGCATGCCTGCAGAGACCATATATACAGGGTTGGCTGATATGCAAGCAACATTAGGAGGAGGAGAATGTAAATAATGTGAATGTAAAAGAAGAGAAGGTTGACACAATAATAGGAAGAAGCTGAGGAAACAGACAATGTGACTGAAGTGTATGCCAAGGTGTTTGTAAATTACCAAGAAGAATGAAAATGTTGGCAGGAGAGTGTATGATTAAAATTGTGTGTGTGTGTGTGTGTGTGTGTGTGTGTGTGTGTGTGTGTGTGTGTGTGTGTGTGTGTGTGTGTCATCATCAACAACCCCTATTTTCCATGTGAGGTCAGGATGCTGTGTCAACTGTCAACACATCTCTTGATTCAATGCTACTCAACTATCTTTTTCTGACAGTTGTGTCTGACTCTCACAGATCTTCTCTGATGCAGTCAATTTACCTCTTTGGTGGATGTCCTTATTTCTTCTTGTCTTCTTTCTGTATCTCCTAAATCATCTTTACTGAATCATCTTTTGGTTTCCTGAGCATGTTCTGAATCACTCTTTAACCATTTCTGCCACTGGTGCTACTTTAGCTTCTATACTGATGTCATAATTTCTTCATTTGTCCCACATTGTGCATCCTACCACCTATATCAATCACTTCATCTCCATCACCTCTAGCTTTCTCAACTGGTCTGCCTTCACTGCTGGTTTCACTACCATGCAGAAGTACTGGTCACATTGTTTTGTTCATCTTACTTTTTAGCTTCTGTGGGATTCTCCTGTTCCACACTACCTCTGACACTCTATGCTAGTTGGCTAAAGCCTCTCTAATTCTAGGTTTGACTTCCTCATTTAGGCTTCCCTTGTCCTCAACCACACTTCCAAGATATTTATTTATTTATTGCTTGATTGACATTTGATTACTGAGAAAGTAACTTGGTAGGTGCCCATTTGGGAAGAAAAGTTCAAAATTGTTACAAAAATATTTTAAAAATAATAATTTTGCAATCTTCAAAAAGCTGTTAACTTGTTCCACCATTTTCCCCTCTATCTCAGTTTCATCTTCTTCTAATTCCTCTATTTGCTGCCATGGTAATTGTTTTGCCTGTATTCATTTTCATGTGTCTTCAGTTTTTCATTCCATTTCCAGAATATTTTTCTGACGTCTCTGTTCAAAGTTTGCTTATAATGCCACATTGTCTGCATACAGTGGCTTTGTTGATGTTGTTGATCTATCAACTCTGACCTGAAACCCCCCTCTGTGAGTCCAAACACTGTTCAGACTTGCGTCATTGGGTCCTTGTATGTAGCTTGCATTAGTTATACCAGTGTTTAAAGGACTTTTGAATCATCGCAGGACTGCACAAATCAACTTTCTTTGGACCTTGACATATTCTTTTTCCAAGTCGTGTAATTTCTAGCTGAAATATTTCCTCATCTCTACCTTCTTCTCCACTGTCTCCCTCACTACAAACATTGGCTCAGTCGTGCTGCAACTTGATCTCAATCTGAGCTGCTCATTTCCAGTCTTACTTTCTATTACACTGCATAGTCATTTATCAGTCGTCCTCTCCCACGCTTCCATGGAGGGTTGCAGGAGTTTGATAATTCCGTACTGCTCACAGTTGTGAAACTTCCATTTCTTCTTGTATACAGTGCTTATTTCCCAGTCATGTTGAATACATCTTTCTCTCCAGTCTGCTATGAGTACCCTCAGGAGCCATTTCTCCCCTAACGCACCCAACATCTTGACTACATCTGCTGTGACCTCCTTGGAACCTGCTGCTGTCCTTGACTTCATTCTCCTTATTACTTCTCTTACTTCTTGTAGGATGGGCTTTTCTCCCTCTTTCATCAAAATGGATATTCTGGGTGCTTCTTGTCATGCAGAAGGACAACAGCATTGTTCTACACAGCAGAAATCTTACCATGGCTTGACAAAGAGTTCATCAGAATGAGGTATGTCTAGACTTTGGGGGTGGCTATTGTACCAGAATGTGGTGAAGGTTAGAAGAAGGGGTGAAATCAGTGCTGGGTTATAAATTGTAAGGTGATTAAAAAAATTATCTGAATGAACAGGGGAAAAGTATAATTGTTAACTTGCAACTGTCTGTACAAGAGTATATAACCACTAGGATTCAGTGGTAGGATTGGTGCTGCTTAGCATGTTTGTGTCAGGTATCATGCTGGAATCAAAGAGCAAGATTAACATGTTTGTCATTGTCATAGCAAGATTTATTTAATGTAGTGGTCACAGACAGAAGAGCCTGTCGCTAGTGAGGTCATTTCTTGGGTGAGATGGCATTGTTAGCAAACTGTGGTGAATCTGTATTTATCCAGTTCTGCCAGCCTTGCAGAGAAAGGGTGATTAGACTGGTCTGAGCTTGCTGTGGAGACATAAAAAAATTGTAAGGAAAATTGCGGGGGGGCACCTAGGTCAAAAGGAAATTCACTAGACGATTGGCAGATACACATCAGAAATATAACATAAAGGATTTCTGTAACATAGACACATAATGTTGTCAAATGACATGCATAAAATTTGAAACTGAAGGGGATGGGTAGGTGTTGTGTAGGCTGGAAAAGAGACAGTTGAGGTTAACTTGAGGAAATGCTATTTCTAGAGTCAGATCATGGTCAAATGGGGCTCTAGACAATGTAATGGACTGAGGGCCCTCTGACATACCATTATATTTTATTTCAAATTTTACAGCAAAAACTTTGACAGCCATTTGGTAAAACAAAATAATCTTACATTGAAAACAGACTTAACATGGGCAACAGTGAATCTCTCTTTCCTTGAAAACTCACACTTATTGAAAATACATCTGACAATCCATTAAAGTACAACAGATGTAAGAGATTCTTAGTCAAATAGTATATAATGAGACACTAATTAGTGGTAATGTGAGGGATGCAAGAATTCAAAAGACAAACCTGTAATGCATTTGCTAGCAGCTTGGAACACTCCACTTGTTTGGCCTACAGGACCACTGGTGGAAAAGTACAGCAAGACACCATATCCAAATGAAGGATGAGGGAGTCAAACCCTGCACTACATGAAGCAGCTCATAGCCTTACTCATCTGCATTATGCACAAGAAAAACTGCTCTAACTCAACATATTGCATTTCACACCCATATGCTCACAAAAATCAGGCTAAATTAAAATGTATTCATAGTTAAAATATTAACACTAAACTTATGGATTTCATGCTGTTAATTTTTTTCATGGTCAAGTAATAAATGCACTATGAACAGTTAACAAAACAAGGAAAGTAACGATCATGGGCCGGATTTACGAAAGCTTCCATGGAGTGCAAGAAGAGTGTAGGAGCTCACGCCGGCAATATGTCTGCTGTGCGATCCAGGTACAGCCGGCAGGGGCGTGCATGAGAGCTGCTAAAGCTACTCTTGCACGGACAGCGTCATGGTATGCAAATTACCTCATTTGCTGGTGAAAGCCATGCAAATGGGGTACATTTGCGATCCAGGAAACACTAACCTGTCTGTGGAAGATTAGTGTTAGCTGCAGAAATGTACTCCGTTGGTAACGGAGTACATTTCTGCAAATAGCTAAACGGAGCTATGACAGTTCCAAATAAAGGATGCATACAGTTGAGGAAGCATGCCAATGGCCAAATATAAGGCCATTGGCATTTTAAAATGTTTAAAAATATAGCGCAGCACCGCGCAAATGTGCGGCACTTATAAAAACAAGAAAATAATTTAAAAAAAGCCAAAATAGGCATTTTCTCTAAAAAGCTTATTCTGCCATGCAGGTGAATGGCAGGCTGAAGACAACATGGCCACTGAGTAGTGGTTGCTAAGGGGGGGAAGCTCAGTGTGAGAGATGTAACCATGCATTAGTAGGCAATCCTATGCAAATGAGGATAAGGATAGTGAATCCCAATTTTCTCCAGCATGTGAGGCATGTCCCAAGAGTGTAAGAGTAGGAGTAGGTGAGTAGTAGAGTAGAATATAGATGATGACATGAGGGGGTGTGTCAGACAGGCTGTAAGCTAATTGGAGCACAGTGGCTTATGTTTGCTTTGAGTTGCTCAGGATTGCAAGAGGCGTGTCTACAGTTGTCCTATTTGAAAACCTCAAACCAAAGGTGCACAATGTAAAAAGATAGGAAACTCCTTGCAAACATGCACACAGCGTGTGCGTGCGTTTGCATGACACCCCCCCCCCCGAGTGGAAACAGAAAGGCAAAAGGAAGGAAAAGAAGTAGTAGGAAGTTAAGCAAGGAGAACTAGCAGAGCTGCCAGGTGAAATATATCAGAGTCAGCCAATTACACAGGCAGCAGACTAGCCCAGCCCAGCACTTTAGACTCTGCAAACAGCATTCCCCCCTGTTTTTTCTCAAGAACTATGCAACACTGTAGTATACAAAGAGGGAAAGTTTAAAAAGCTTAAGTCAGACAAAATGTTAGGGGCTGCTCTTGCTATCATAAACCAACATGTGCAAGGTGCTGAGGGTGGTGATGTCATGAATGCTGCTGAGCAACACACAGTGAGGAGACGGAGAAGAGTGTACAGACCCAGCGTAACCTACCAGTGGCTACATGAGCTGGAGATAGTGGAGCACTGTACGGTTGACAGAGACCTCCTACAGCAAATTGTTGAGCTTTGCCGGCCACGCCTCACACACAGACCCAACAGAGGGGAACCCATCCCAGTGGATACCAAGGTAAGTGTAGGCTATAGAATACTAGCTACAGGTACCTTCCAAAGACCAACTGGTGATATGATCGGGATTTCACAGGCATCAGCATCCAGGGTACTCCACCAGTTTCTGGATGCCATGTCAGCACATGTTGGTGACCACGTATATTTCCCCAATTCCCATGAAGCATTGGCCAGCAATATGTGTCTTTTCCACCAAATAGCAGAATACCCTGAGGTAGTGGGTGCAATAGACTGCATGCACATATGCATCAAAACACCACCCGATGAGCGGGGTAGGGTCTACATCAACCGCAAGGGCTTCCCTCCATCAACTGCCAGTTTGTGTGCAATGCCCAGGGCATAATAATGAATGAGTGTGCTGGATTCCCTGGAAGCTATCATGATTCCCACATTTGGCATCTGACCCAGCTGTACCAGGGATTTGCCAATGGGGACATCCCTGAGGGTCACCTAGTGGGGGATGCTGGATACGCACTAGAGCCGTGGCTGATGACACCCATCAGAAATGCACACACACCTGAACAAGAACTCCATAATGAGGCACACGCACAAACAAGAAACATAATTGAGCGTGTGTTTGGGATGCTCATGTCATGGTTCCGGTGCCTGGACACATCTGGTGGAGCCTTGCAGTACTCACCAACTACATGTACCCAAATTGTTATGAACAGCATGGGGCAGGGCCAAACAGCCCCCCACCATTGCCAAGGCCTGAACAGGCACAGTGTGACTTGGAGGAGGAGCAACCTGAGCCTGCCCCAGTAGGCAGAAGGAGGCATGCCCAGTATGCCCTGGCCTTGGCAAAGAGGCAACGCATAGCACATACACTGACTCAGTAGGAACCCTGGAAATGGCACCTCTCTCTGACTCGCACATACAGTAAAAAGGATGCCGAACTTGACACTACCTGTTTTCAAACATGTATAGCGAGTGTACTATGTGCATCCGACATAGGCAGCCCTGCAGCACCACATGAGGCATGAGTGCCCTATTTTAAGCAATATAAAGCACTGCTAAGCACATTTTACTGGTATTGAGAATATTTAAATACAATTGGGCGTAGGTGCACACCACACTAACCAGCACAATGTCGGGCAAAGTTGGGCAACATTGGGCAAAGTCGAGCAAAGTCGGGTAAACATGCTCACACCTGCTTTACTGTTCCTTAACCAGTCAGGTCTGCCCAGCAGGAAAATAAAAAGCAGTGACAGGGCTTGAACTCAGGATACTGTGCACTATAGTCACAGTACTGAACCACTAAGCCATGACAGCATTTCACTGGCACAGACACAACTTAAGTCACTCACACATACCAGTTGGGGGGGGTTCACATACCTAACAGTCACAGCCAGCAGGACAATTGTAGACAAACGCAAACACAAACAAATGCTGTATCATGCCCTCTGAAGAGGCATATGAGTAACCTCCCCCCCAGGCTTATGCAGACAGATAACAGCAGGCCAGGCAGTGTGATGTGGGTTGTGTAGGCTATGAAGTCACAAACTAATATGCGTGTAATTGGAAGCTAAGGTCTGTAGTACAGTGGTATGCCTCAAGCCAGTGTGATAGGCAACAGTACAGACTGAAATGGAGTACCTGACATAGCAGTGCAGGCCTAGCAAATGTGTTTAAGTGTCAGGTGTACCCCTCATCCTATGTACACCCACAGTAACAATAAGGTGTGCCCCCTGGGTAGAAATGTACAAATAATAGCTGTCCCCCCTGTATGTAGAAATGTTGATAAGTCTATGCAAATTGACTCATGGAAGCCCTGCAGGCACAGCGTGCTTCCTGTCAATGTACAACACAAAGGTGAGCCCTGAAGTAAACACCAACTTGAATTTTCACACACATATGTAGTATATATATATATATATATATATATATATATATATATATATATATATATATATATATATAGATATAAATATATATATATGCCTATAGTGGGCATGCTCACACACTTAAACAAATTTAGCAAATGTCAGTCAACAACATATTGAAAGGTCATACTGGGCATGCTCACACACTTAGGCCATGTCTGGGTACAGCAGTGGGCCACACATATCTAGCAGTTGCAGTTCTTACTCCAGACACGTCACTATTCACCAATCCTGCCTTGCGCACACAGTGGTATGAAAACAGACCCATATAATATAAGAGACCCCTGTCATAATCAAACTATGTAATACAAATACTTAAGTTGTTCAAAGAAAGTGAAATTCCAAAGAAGATCAATAAATCTCCGATCAATATCATCAAGAAACAATGAGCACTCCTAACATTATCCAAGCCATGTTCTGGCAACAATATTGCCAAAGAGTCCATAGAGAACCATGACGCTTTCTTTAGCTATGTCATAAATATCAATGTAAACTCATATATGTTCTGAGTCAGTGCAAAGTGTAAATGAATACATGTACATGACTGACATTGCCAACATCTTGTCAGACAGGTTCATACATATTTACCCCCTCTCACTGACAAAAGGGCCCATTACCATACCTGGAGATTGTGAAAACCCAGAAATCACATATACAATGATTAAACAGCTCTATCCAAACCTAAAAACACAGTGTCTATGGGATGACATGGTGTCCCTGGATGTGTCATATGTTAACTCCAAAACAAACAGACCCTGCACCTGAACATTCTGTTGAGACTCACCCTCTGTACAGGATATGAAACTGTTGAATGGGTTACAGCAACGTTTGGCACACTCCACAAGTGTTGGTGCACAACAGACCATGGGAACTATTTTCTTATAAGCCTAATAAGCCTGATCTGCAAGGCCATGGAGTCCATCATTATGGAACTCATAAACAGAGCTATTGGGAGCATACAAACACCCAACCCTACCCATTTTGGCTTCGTCAGAGGCAGATCATGGTCCCTAAACCTGCTAGACAGTTTTCAAGGCAGTTACCCAGGACATACATCAATGAAATGAGCTCCACACGGCCTACATAGACCTTGAAAAGCCCTTTTCGAACATCCCACACACATGTCGTATCCACAAAATCAACAACCTGTGCATAAACACGTATGTCATCTGAAGGATTGCCAACTGGAGCACAGATAAGATCCCACAAGGTAAGAATTGTGGTGTCCCTATTGGACTGTAAGCTGGTAACAACTGCTGTCCCCCATGGCTCAGTTCTGGGACCCCTTCTGTCTTGTGTATACTTTTCAGAAATACAGTCCAACACACGAGGGTTATGGTTAGTAAAGTTTGTGGATGACTGCAAAAAGGTTGTCATAATTTATGTTTTGGACAACAGAGACATCCTTAAAAAGGGTCTCAGTCAGACAGATGTGGTGTCAAAATTATGGGCTCGAGCTACAGTCATACAAATACCACATAGGTGCCAACACCCTAAATATGGAGATAATAATAAGGGATCTATGGACACATGGGTAGTCATCTCTACTTTCAGAAACACATTCACAAAGTGGTTAGAAAATCATGCTATGTGTTCCCACAAATTGCCAAAGTCTTTGCATGTAGGTCAAAGGAGGTTCCCTCTACTTATCAGTCATCAGACCCATCAGAAAGTACCACAAAACACTTGCGATGAATCTGACTAGGCACCTTCAGCAGCTGGAAAGACCACTGAAGTACCTCAAAAAGAGGATTACTGGCCTCAAACAGTTGCCCCATGCAACAAGACTGAAGTAACTCAATCTGTACTCTGTTGCATACCGTCTACTCAGGCGATCTCTGCCCAAAAGACAGGTCCATGTCCAATGCAGAACTGATGTACATTCTCTATCTGAAGTAAACCCAAGCTCACTGTGCCACATGCTCTAGGGATATAATCATCACAACAATAAATAGAACACGTTGGAGGGATACATTACTAACTCACAGACTTCCCTTGATTTGGAACAGGCTCCCAACCTACATTAAGCTGAGTCCCTCACTGACACTCTTCTAGAGGAGCCTTGATGAGTGTATGTGAAACTGAACTGTCACACCATGGATCACTTCATCAGTTCTACTACACAGAGGCATAGGGAACTAACCCCATGTGTGGTGATAGCTACACACTCTGGCCATACTAATATTTGCCTTCAGGCAGATAGCCTATTACCTACCTATGTACCTATATATATAGGGGGAACACAGTATAATAAGGGAAATATGAATGGGCAGATATGTGTGTAAGAGGGTGACCATGACAGGGAGCCATCCAGGACTGTCCCACCCAGCACACATCCCAATGGCACAGAAGACATGAGGTGCACATCTCACCTTCTGTACATAATAGCCACCAGTATCTGTAATCATTACAGTGTACGTGGTGCATGTGCCTGCTGTACAACATGACTGTACAATGAAGTACACATCTACTATCTGTAGACATGTACCTGTCACATAGGTTCATAGGTATGTAGTAGACTATCTTCATGAAGGCATATATTAGCCTAGGCAAGTTGTGCAGCTTTCACCACCCCATTGGTTAGTCTCCTAAGCCCTAGTTCTAATAGTTAGTACCCTAAGCCCCTTTCTACTGGGGCTGCTGATGTGATGCTTGGTGTGAATTGTCCGTTTTCCATCCACTCATCAAGGTTCCTATTGAAGAGTGTCAGCGAGGGGGCTCTGTCTGATGTACATTGGGACTCTATTCCACAGTAAGACAAGTCTCTGGGATGGTACTCTATCCCACCAGCATGCTGTATTCATTGTTGTGATGAGGTTCATATCACTGGAGTGTGTAGTGCGACTCAGTTTTGTTATCCTTAGATGGAGCATGTTCAACAGTTATGTGTTGGACATGGCTCTGTATGTTAGGCAGGGTGTGCCTCTGAGTAGGCGGTATGCAATGGAGAACAGATTTAGTTTTACCAGTTGTGTTGCATAACACAACTGTTTGAGGCCAGTAATCCTCTTGGTGAGGTACCTCTGTGGTCTCTTCAGCTGCTGGATATGCTTAGTCAAGTACATCCAAAATGGTGCATTGTACTCAATGATGGGTCTGATGACTTAAGAGTAGAGGGCCACCACTACCTCTTTTGATCCTGATGCAAACCCTTTGTTGATTAGGTGGGCCACATGATTTCCTAATCACTTTGGCAACATGGTTGTCAAAGGAAAGACGATTATCTACTTGTGTCCTCAGATCCCTTATTACCTTGCCAGTTTTTAGGGGGTAACACCTATGTGCTAGTTTGTGGGTACTTTGTTTTCCCTAAAGGGGATTACTATGCATTCTTTCACATTGAGCTTGAGGCCATGATTCTGACACCACACATCTGTCTCATAGAGTCCCTTCTGGAGAATATTTGTGTCATCCGGGAATCTATTATGGCAAACAATTTACAGTTCCCAGCAAACTTAGTCAACCACAACCCTCCTGTGTTGGCATGTACTTCTGAGAAGTCTATACCAAACAGGAGGGGCCCCAGGACTGAACCTTGGGGGCACCAGTTGTTACTGGTTTAGAGTCTGACATGTAGCCAGCAACTCTTAATTTGTGGGATATATCTGTGAGCCAGTTTGCAATCCATCTTGTGATGTATGGATTTATGCCCAGGTTGGTAACTTCATCTATGATACCTGACAGGAGAATGGTGTCAAAGGCCTTAATGAGGTATAGGTAGGCTGTGTGGAGCTCCTTTCAATCATCTGTAGCCTGGGTAACTGTCTCAAAGAAATCCACCCAGTTCAGGAGGCATGATCTGCATTTGACGAAGCCAAACTGGGTGTGCTCAACTGTGTGAAGGTTCCCAATGTTTTTATTGTTGACTTCCATTATGATTGACTCCATTGCCTTGCAGATCAGATTCATCAGGCTCATAGAGCAGGAATGCCAAGGGACTTTTGTGGCCCCACTCCTGTGGAGTGGGAAGAACATTGCTGTGCAACATTCTATGGGTACATATCCTGTAGAGAGGATGTAGAGAGAGGTGTAGGTATCCTTGATGAATATGGATACATCCCCACCCTATGCGCTATGATCCAGGTTTTGATTCTGGAAGGTATGGAATGAGTAGTATCCTGGTATTGCTGGTGTGCTTTCTGGAGCCTTGAACTAGGTTTCTGTTGCTGCACAGATATCAGTATTCTCCATACTGAGAAGTGCCTCAAGTGTGTGCATTTGGAGGCTGAGACTTCTGGCAATGAGTAGCATTTAGCTCATTTTGTGGTTATTTGTGTTGGTTACGGGGTTTGGTTTGTCCTGAGTGGCTGGTGTTCCACACCTAAAGTCAACGCCTCATTGGTCCGATCCGACCATAAGTTAATTACCCTACATGTCCACATTCTGCCCCCACCCCCCATTAAGGAAACCATGTTAAGAAATTTCTCCAAAACCAACCTTATGTTTCTTAAGACAGAAGTGGTGAACTTCATGACACCCATACAGATGGACAATACAGTTATGACTACTGAATCCTACACAATTGCACTTTATAAGCACTTACATGAGTGCATGGATCATGCTATCCCAAACAGAACCAAGATGCTATCCTCCAAAAAAAGGAAGCCAATCTGGCGGTACCCTGCCATAAACAAACTGTACAACAGAAGGAAGAAACTGTTGCAAAAGCGAGTAAAATCCCATGAGTGGAGGAGCTTTCCTGGTCAGCCTCAGTAAGATGCTGCGATCCCTGATAAAATCTTCCAAAGCTAGTTATGAAAACAAAATCACCACTGATCCTAAAGACAACCATAAAGCATTCTATAGCTATGTCAAGAATCTCAGTGGCAACACTCAGATCTGTTCAGAGTTACAGCACAATGGCTCTAAATATACAGACCCAAATGATATTGCAAACATCCTGGCAGATAGGTTCAGTGCTAACTTTACCCCCCTCTCACCCATTAAAGAGCCCATCTCTATACCGGAAGAATGCAAAGTTCCTGTAATCATGGCTGCACAGGTAAAAACCACACTCTCCAAAGCCAGGAACACAGCATCCATGGGACCAGACAACATCCCAGGCTGCGTTCTAGACGAACTACAGAACAAACTGGCATCACACCTAAGTACCATGTTCAATCAATGCCTCACCTCAGGCTTTGCACCTGCTGAATGGCGCACAGCAACGGTTATCACACTACACAAGGGGGGAGCCACCACAGACCCCGGGAACTAGCGCCCCATTAGCCTGATGAGCCTGGTCTGCAAGGCCATGGAACGTATCATCATGGAACTTATAAACAAAGACATTGGTAATCTCCAAACTCTGTACCCCAACCAGTTTGGTTTTGTAAAAGACAGATCATGTCTCTAAACCTGATAGACTTCTTTGAAGCAGTCACCAAAGCCGTAGACAAGGGTAAGGTGGTTCACACAGCATATGTAGATCTTGCCAAGGCTTTCGACACCATCCCCCAGTCTGGAGTTATAGATAAACTCACTAAACTAGGTATAAATCCCTATGTCACAAGATGGGTTGCCAACTGGCTCACTGACAGAACCCACACTGTGAAAGTAGCAGACTCCAAATCCAACTTCAAACCAGCGACAAGTGGAGTACCACAGGGTTCAGTACTGGGTCCTGTCCTGTTTGGTATCTACTTCTCTGAAGTACAGGCTAACACAGAAGGTCTTTGGCTAATGAAGTTCACAGATGACTGCAATCTAGGAGCCATAATCGAAACTACTAACGATGTGGACATCCTACAAAAGGGCCTCATTGAGACAGATGCCTGGTGTCAAAGCCATGGCCTCAAGGTCAGTGCCAAAAAGTGCATTGTCATCCCCTTTGGTAAAAACTCTGTACCCATGAACTACAACATAGGCGGTAGTATACTTAACACCGAAAGTGTGATAAGAGACCTTGGGACACAGGTGGACAGTAGTCTCTCCTTTGATAATCACATCACCACAGTAGTCAGGAAATCCTTCTACATGGCACACCTCATCACAAAAGGTTTCTCATGCAGAAAAAAAGAGGTCATTGTTCCCCTCTACTCATCACTCATTAGATCCATTATAGAGTACTACGCACCTTTTGGTATGTACCTCACAAAACATCTACAACAACTGGAAAGGCTGCAGAAATACCTCACAAAGAGGATTACCGCCTTCAAACACATGCCCTACACAGACTGTTTAAAAAAACTCCAGCTTTATTCTGTCGCATATCGCCTACTCTGCCTAGCATACAAAGCTATGTCAAGCACAGAGCTGTTGGACATGCTCCACTTAAAGAAATCCCAATTCCTCCAAGCTACGCGCTCTAGGGACCTAAACCTTGTCACCACAATAAACAGAACATGCCGGAGGGATAGATTCCTGTCCCAGAGACTTCCCATACTCCAGAATAAACTACCTATCTATATCAAACAAAGCTCCTCATTAGCACTCTTCAAGAAAAATCTTGATGATTGGATGGGAAATAGGAAATTCACCCCGGGGATCACTTCTGTGTCTCTGCACAACAGTGGCACAGGAAAATAAATTTCTTGGGTGGCAAAAGCCAGGGTACCTTTTTGGCTGGGCTTGTATAGGCCCCAGGGCCGATAGCCTAGTACCTACCTATGAACCTATGAACCTTTGAGCCTTGCCTAAAAAAGGTAATATGGGGACAGCAAGAGCCTTGGCCAGTATTCAGAAGCATAGTCGTGACAGATGCAAAACATCTGTAGCGAAGCAACGAGACTTGTCTATCATGTCATCACAGGCAGACAGAGACTGGATCCACTTTGAATGACACCAGAAGCTCAGCCAATTGTTGAAGTTTATCATCTTTCTGTTATATTGCAATATCATGTAGGTGAAGGTAAGATGCTACTCAAGGTCAGGGTCATAACAGCCTGGGCTGCATGATGATAGAGCTACTATATATCTCTTGTCATGTTGTCCTGGGAGGTATGTCTCAGATCATTCACACTGACATGTACAAAGAGCACGTCATATATGTACCTGTTATGGAGTGATGTAAGTGCTTGTGTTATGTGGTGGATCATAGCACCTGACAGACAACTGACAGTAACCTTCCCCTTGTCCAGCCGAGTGAGTGGAACATCTGTGTGCCTTACTATGGAGTCACCTATTACTAGTGTGTTGGTTATGTTGTTTTGCCTTAGGGCCTGTTGTGAGACACACTGCTTTAGTGTATTATGTGTTTTCTGGCGTGTGCTTGGAGGTGCATGTTGCTTGCTTGTTTGCTTAGAAGGGCACTCTCTCTTTTTCAGATTAAGAATTGTATTCTCCGAGTATGGTAATGTGTATTTATGTGTGTGTTTTGCTGGTGCTTATATTGTAGTTCTATGTGAGACTGTTGGTGTTGTGGTTGTATGACCCTACTCCTCTTGACTGTATTGTCTAGTATTGGGTTGACAGAGCTTAGCCACCGGTTTGACCCTGTGTGTGCCAGCATGTGGTGCATCAACCCATATATGATATGGTCATGGCCTATGCATACAATACACTCACAATACACCTAGTATGATAAGCCTGCTGAGGTTAGAAAATGTGAAAAAACCTATGGGCAAACTGTTAGCAAGTAATGTCTGTATTGCACCCTGTAACTCCATATTGCTTGCTGAAGTGTAAAGATGTACTTAGTTTGGAATAAGAACCCTGCACTTACCAACTGTGTGTGTGTCTGTCTCTCCCTGGGGAGAGAACAACCTTTTTGGAGACAACTCACACCCCTTAAAAGTGGTATACATATCTTTGTCAAGTCTGATGATGTCACCATCCTACAAATATACCTGTGGAAAGGTGAAACCTCAGTATTGTGTATAGCGTATTGTGTGTCGTGTAAATGCGTACTGCTGTAATATCATAATGTAGTTAGGTAGGGGCTTGAATCCTGCACTTGCCAACTGTGTGTGTCTCCCTGGGGAGGAGCAGTCTTTTTGGAGACTACCCACACCCCTTAAAAGTGGTATACTCATCTTTGTCAAGTCTGATGATGTCACCATCCTACAAATATACCTGTGGGAAGGTGAAATCCCAGTAATGTGTATAGTGCGCCGTGTAAATGTGTACTGCTGTAATATCATAATGTAGTTAGGTAGGGGTTTGAATTCTGCACTTGCCGATTGTGTGTGTGTCTCCCTGTAGAGGAGCAACCTTTTTGGAGACTACTCACACCCCTAAAAAGTGGTATACTCATCTTTGTCAAGTCTGATAATGTCACCATCCTACAAATGTACCTGTGGAAAGATGAATTCCCAGTAATGTGTATAGCGTGTCATGTAAATGCATACTGCTGTAGTATCGTAATGTAGTTAGGTTGGGGTTTGAATCCTTCACTTGCCGAGTGTGTGTTTCTCCCTGGGGAGGAGCAACCTTTTTGGAGACTACCCACATCCCTTAAAAGTGGTATACTCATCTTTGTCAAGTCTGATGATATCACAATCCTACAAATATACCTGTGGGAAGATGAAATTCCAGTAATGTGTATAGTGCATCGTGTAAATGCATACAGCTGTAGTATCATAATGTAGTTAAGAAGGAGTTTGAATCTTGCAATTGCTGACTGTGAGTGTGTGTGACACCATTGGTCAATGTGGAGTAGGTTTTGATTTTTCTAGTGTATGGCATATCACAATGACAACTGTATGTGCATTACACATGTAAGGTAGCTGTGGGGCAAAGCCATATACATACAGCTGACCTCAATTATTTCATAGGTGGGTACTCTGCTTTCTCCATGAAAGCATCTGTTATCTTTGCCAGAGCGTGCTGGCGCTTTCCAGACCTTAGGTCACTTCTGTATGCTTGTGGCAAGCTTAGCCACTGCAGTAATCCCTAGGCTACTTCTTCTGTTTCACATCCACTCATCACAGTTTCTATTGAAGAGTGTGAGTGAGGGTTTATGCTTGAGGTATATTTGAATCCTGTACCAAAGCAAGCAGTCTGGCAAAGATGACTAATCATTATAGGTATGCAACAACCTCTGTGGATCTGCATGCAAACCCTTTATTGCTTATGTGCTTCACAGAGGGCTTTCCAAAACCCTTTGGTAATGTGATTATCAAAGGAGAGATGACTAAACACATGGCTCTATGTATACATTAGTACCTGTTGCACATTTCGGGGCTGCTACCTATGTGGTACTCTGGGGATACTTTGTTTTCTAAAAGTGGATAACTATGCTTTCTTTGGCTTATAGCTTTACAGCATGAGTTTGACACCAGGTATCTGTCTCTGTGATACCCTTTTGGAGGATGTGTGCGTCATCTGGAGAATAAAGTATAGTCCACAGTATGCATTTTCATCAAACGTGGGCAGACATAACCCTACTGTGTTTGCTTGTACCTAAGAAAGCTATATGCCAAACAGGAGTGGTCCCAGGACTGAGTGCAGGTGAATACCACTTGTTACTGGCATAGAATTGTACATGGAGGCTGCAAATGTTAGTGTGTGTCAGTCCATCATCTAACAATCGTTTATGGTCAGTCTGTTGAGGTTATGTATAATACCAGAATGTGGGATGGGTATGAATTGCTGGTGAGCTATAGCTTGGCTGTGTGGACCTCCCCTCCCTCACCTATAGCCTTGTTAACTGGCTTGAAGTCTACTAGGTGTAGTAGCCATGATCTGGCCTTTAGGGAACCTAAGTGGGTATGGTGCAGTGTTTGCAGGTTCATAATGTCTCTGTTAATGAGTTCCATAATGCTGTGCTCCATAGACTTCCAGATAACATTTGTCTGGCTTATAGGGTGAGAGTTTCCAGGATATGTTGTAGTTCTATCCTTAATCAATTTATGTTAACATTTGCACTGGGTATGACGAGGGTGGACAGGATTAGGAATAAGTATATTAGAGGGTCAGCCCAAGTTTGAAGGTTAGTAGACCAAGCCAGATAGGCGGGATTAAGTTGGTTTGTACATGTGCTGAGGAGGGATGCAGAGTATATTGTGAAATAGATGCTAAGGATGAAGCCGCCAGGTAACAGGAAAAGAGGAATGCCTAAGATGAGGTTTATGGCGGTGGTGAGAGAGGACATGCAGGTGGATGGTGTGACAGTCCAAGATGCAGAGGACAGGAAGAAATGGAAACAGATGATCTACTGTGGTGACCCCTAATGGGAGCATCCAAAAGGAGAAGAAGAAGAAGACAACGTTGTAGCTCAACCCTTGTGGACTGTGAACACCATTACCATGTGTCATTCCACAAGTATGTAACCTGTATAGAGGCTGCATCTGGACAGAGTGTTTAGGTGAGTGGTGACTTCATATGTCAGCTTGTGTATGACACAGCCAGGGACACTGTCCAGTACCATTGCCACTGTGGTTTGGACTTTGGTAAAGAGATATTTTAAGTAGAGTGTCTGTGAATCATCAGGTTTTACATTGTTCACATCTGGAAATGTGGCCCTTGTGTAACGACAGGGTGGTGACATCCACATTCAAGCTGTCTGGCAAGAAATTGGTAATGTCAATCAAATAAGTGTACTTTGTGACCATTTACATTAACTGTGACCCGATCTGAGATTTCCCCAGTAGATTGTAAACAACACTAAAGAAAGCTTTAGTATTGTCTTTGGAATTCTTGCCATTTTGTATTTTGAAGCTTGCCTTGTATGTCTAATGAGGGCTTGTATTTTCCCAGTGATACTGACCAGAGAGGTTATCCCTTCTTGGTATGTAACTCTTTTCTGGTACAACTTCACACCTCCTATTATGTATTTAGTTTATGGCAGGGGATCATGACACTAATGCACTTTTACTGTATAAGTGAGAATTTCTTGTGTTTGTAATAGCACGGTCCATGCAACCCTGAAGGTGAACAGTGTGCTTTACTAAAGGATTATGCAGCTGGGACAGTGTTAACCTTAGTAATGCAAACCAATGACAGATAGCAACAACAGCATCACCCACAGCACAGTGTCTACCCGTGTCATACACACACATGCGTACTAAAGTTCCAAAATGTGTGTAGTACAATGCATACTGGCCACCAATAGAAACTATGGAGTGTTAACACTGGCCAATACAGGGCATGTCACCCTGCCCATGTGTCCAATATGCATGTACATGCAGACAGTGCACCTCCACCATGTTCACAAATGGACACCTGCAAACGTGTGTTGCACACACCCCAAACTTACTGTCCACTGTGTAATGCATGCTGACACAACTACACACATCAGCCAAGTGGCACATGGGCAAACAAAACATAATTGAAATAAACACTGGTGAAAACAATACAACATTGCTAATTACAGCTTTAATGCATCATGCCTGCTCAGCTATACCTTCAAGGATATAATTACACTTTACTGCTGACAACATGCTACACATCCAACCATTGATATACTTTATTAAAGTCACCCTGTGCATCAGCACAATGTTAGCCTGTCCCTGCATCAATGTTACAGATGACAGGAGGTGGCACAGGTTTCATCATATGCACACGGTGTGTTGTTGGTTTGCCAGAGGCCTACACTGAGCCATACAATCGACGTGTGTGTGTGTGTGTGTGTGTGTGTGTGTGTGTGTGTGTGTGTGTGTGTGTGTGTGTGTGTGTGTGTGTGTGAGGGCCATGAGTACTGTTATGGGCCAATGTTGATGCCATGTGTGCGGGTATGTGCTTGCCCTAGGTTTCTGGTTTATGTGTGTGTGTCTGCATGCACACAGTTCCACCATGTGGCTGCCATATACAGGGATTTGTGAGACAGCTACAGACTGTACTTGGCAGGCTTTACAGCTCACCTTCTCTGGCCATGGATATGGAACCTGTGCCTGGCAGGGGTGCTACAGACAGTATCAGGTACTAATCCAGATTGGGTACTATCCGAAGAGGCTGACAAATGTCCACTGGATCCAGGTCCCTGCTGGGACTGGCCAGAACCACGTGCACGTGGTCTGCTAGGACAGTCTATGGACATACCCCCCAACATTGCTGGGGCTGGTACTGGCACTACGGGAGCAGCTGTGACTTGCTGGACATCCACGGTGACCTCCAGCTGGTGATGTTGCTGGTATACGTCCATGTCGATGTCTCAACCATCCCACACTGTCCTGACACATGGACATGACATTGTGGAGGACATCCAATGTCTCACCCCAACATCTGTCAATGACCTCAGTGTAGTTACATATGGCACCTGCTAGGTCATGGATACTGTCATTTACAGAGGTGTAATGAGCCCTCTGTACCCTTAGCCCCTGTCTGGTGTACCGCTCTATTTGTGTTTGTGCCTCCATGACAGCCTGGAACATGTGTGTGGTAGAAAGAGGTGTGGCATGTCTGCCAGGGGCATGATGACCAGCAGTGCTCTGACGAGAACCCCAGGGCATCTGCCTATGTGGTACCATTCCAGACATCTGGCTATGGCTGCTGTGTCCTGATACATGTGCCATAGATACCACACTGTCCTGGCCAATGCCAATCATACACTGTCCCTCAGCTAAGGGCAATGGTGATGATGGAAGTACAGGCAGACTATGTGCATGGATGGGGTGGAGACTTGTGTACTGTCAATTGGTGGCCCAACAACAGACCCTGACAAACCTGCATGTGCCTCAACACACCTATCCTCATGATCACTGTCTGTCTCAGTGACATCAGGTTCCCTGCTGTACTGAAACAGCCCCACCTCACCACCTGTGAGAGGAAAACAGGAAACACACTTTAAGACCTGAACATGACTTAAAACCACATGCAGACATGCGCACATGCACACATGCGCACATGCACACATGCGCACATGCACACACACAAAACTACACTCCTCCCGAAAGCAGACACACACAACACCAGCAATCACAGAACATACACAATAGCAGGTGATGGTGGGGTACAGTATCACAAGCAAAACAGTCATATCACACATGTCAGCATGCAGGACATGTGTTGCTCAACAGCATGCAGTGCAAGTGTATTCAGTCCTTGTTACTAACAGTATACATGGCTTTGATGCATGTGTTTTGTTATTAGGTGATGGCCCTCCCCCGGGAACACAATGCATACATGGTCACAACATTGCTGTGCAGGTATTCATAACCCTGTGATGCACTGTGCACCATAACTCACAGGTGTACATACCATTGCTGGATGTGTATCTGTCTGTTAGATAGGTATCCAATGCTGATTACAGCCTCTGTGTCTTTAGCAAATAATTGTGGACACATTTTTAGCACATGCATGATGAGTATTCACACAACATCATCAGTGGTGCATGGATAATTGATGTAATACCATTCAGCCACATACCTAATCTACGGTACTTATGGTGAGCGTAGATCATATTGCGGACATGCCAGTCTCATCCATGACATGGCATGCTAAAACACAACTGCATATTTAAACAATACACATACCCAATATGTGTCATATGACCTAGCCACTCAATAGCATCACAAGACATATATGTGTCAATTGTGCAAATGGTGATTGGTATGCATACTGTTTAGAGGTGCATATGTGTGCACACATGCATCATTATGGTGTGTAGCAATGACAGCTATGTGTAGTACTGTGGTTACAATAACTGTATGGGGTATAGTACCATAGGCCATCATCATGAAGCATCAGGTGGTCACTCAAGGCTACAAATGTTTCACAAACCAGCACTAACCATGCTGTGCCGGAACTGTACTACCTTGGCTAAATTCACCATTTCACAACCAGTTGTTACATGAGTTTGTAAGGAGGCCAATAAGGAGCATTCCCTGACATGAATGTGTAGTGGGTTGCAGAGTGTTTAAATGCCCCAGGATAGGCCTCTACCCCTCATGTATATTATGTGTAATGTGTGGATGAGATTTTGGATACTGGAGTGTGTCTTTACAGAGGGTTTGGGAATCCTTTATGTGTAGCATGTTAAAATGCTCTGTGTATGACATAGATGTGTATGTTATGTGCATGTTGAGTATCAACTGTGCCTATCCAATGGTCACTACGGTCCAGCCCCATTTGTTTGAGATGGTCTGGGTATTGCATGTGTTTGAGGCAGCTAATCACATTAGTGAGATGTGCGTGCTCTTACACCAAACATGCACAGCATGCGTTATGGGTAGGTGTGTTACATGTGTACATGGCCTACACTTTAACTATGACATGCACTTTTTATTTACAATAATAAATGTAGAACACACTCACCAACATCTGTCCACTGCCTTGATGTCACCCCCAGAGGTACCTACATAGAGATGCGACAGTTTGTCAGTGGCCACAACTGTGGCATTGCTACTGTGTGTTTGCAGTCTTACAGTACAACAACAGTTTACATTCACAGGGCTACAGATTATGTTCCAAATGATCAGTATTGCACAACAACAGGCTCCACATCTTTGAACGATACACTCCACATCTCACATATGCATGATCTACCAATACAGATAACAGTGTGCTTGCTGGGTGGCTCCAACCTCCATCATGGTGTATGTCTGCTGCTGTTGTTGTTGGGCAGGTGCCACCAGGCTCATGAGCAGCTACTCCACTCTGGTGAGGGGGGGATGGATATTAACACCAACCCCTGTTGCAAGCTGTTGTCTACGCACATCAGCGGCACACTGACAGACATCTCTCTCTGTCAGTCGCTGCAATAGAATGATTGAGTTTGTTAGCAGAGATTGCAGCCTGCTTTTGTAGGAATTTGCACATGAGCATGTGATGGCCTCTGCACCAATTAGTGGCCACCATTTGCTAACTGCATGCAGCCTGCTGTGTAGTAATTTCAGTAATCACTGTCATAGCAACCCAGTACTATAAATTGCTGACTCATGTAGGCGTGGCCCTTTCAGCTTTCCAAGATGGAGATCATCCTTGTTTGGTGTGGACATCATTGTTTAAGACAGAAGGTTGGTATAGTTCTTATATCAGAAGCCAGGGTTGTAGCCAGAGATTTACATTTTGTACTCAGACCTAATGTTGCTGCTTCCAGTACCCACTTGTCAGTGTAGAAATGTACTCACCCCTCAAAATGCTACCCCAAGATACATGGAAAGATGTACTTTCTTTTCAACTGTTACAATTAACTGCCATACAAAGCCAGTTATAGAGATGTATTCCTTTGGCACAAGAATTGTTTGTGAACTGCTATACTGCAAATATTAATTTACCCAGTTCTAAACAGTTTGTGCTTTTTTAGTGTTGACATTAGCACGAGCTGCTCAGAAAATCTGGACACATTTCAGTACAGTGAGTATGCTTACCTACATCCTTGGTAGACCCTGCACACACAGGTATATTCTACATTTGGGTAGGGTTGCAGAAGTAGAGAGAGCGTAAGTAGTATTGTGTGGATTTTATCTTGCTGGACTTACAGGGTTGCTGTGTACATATTAGTTTATCAAGGCAAGTAGCCTGTCTGTGTAACTCCCAACTGTGGACATATCCACGTGATAGCCAGAGAATAGCCTGTTATTTTTTGTCTGTGCACCACACAGGTCTTTTCAGCAATAGAGCAATGGCATTCTTACAGTTGGTTGCTACCAGTACATGGCTACATCCATTTGTATTTCATTGTTGTATTCCTGCATAAGGGTATGCTTCCAAAACTCCTTCCAAAGCTATTTGCACAGTGTGTAACAGCAGAAAGGCTAATATGTCTCTGTGTTTCTGCCTCTGCCAGACCTCTCAACCAATCATGTACATATTTGAACAGAATCAGGGAAAAGTCAAGAAAAAGTCAGGGACAATCAGGGACACCTTTAAAATATTAGTGCCATTAAGTTGAAACATGGAGAGAATCAGAGCATATGAATTGATACACATTTTCTGAAGTAAAAGAAGTGTCTAACTCTTAATTATTGTCATTATTCATTAAGTGTAATTCACCACCTTTCTGCCCAAAGTCAGTAGTTTTAGGAGGGATTCAAAGGGACAGAGCTAAAATTTGTGTCAAAATCAGGGACATCCCTGAAAAGTAGGGACAGTTGAGAGGTATGGCCTCTGCCCTAAACAGATATGCCAGTGTTTGTCCTGCTGTGATACTGTGTGGGGTTGTAAAGTGATGGTGTAACATTATTTCCTGTTAAAATAGCTGCTTCTCTTATCACAGTCATGTAATGTAATCCCACAACAACTGTTGGTCAACATCCACAGAACAAGTTGTGTGGTATGGTTTTCCTAATCTTCCTTTACATTCACTCATTCTGATGCATGATATAATTATTTAAGCACCGACTTGATGTATATCTACCATGGCTTAGTGATACTTCATGTTGTGTAGTGTGTGCAAGGTCTGGGGTTTGAGACTTACAGAGGTGTTTTATTTTGCTCCTGAGCAGAACAAAGGCCCTCACATACAGAGTGACTAAGGCACTTTTAAGCAGTTGTAAGCAGGTTTGAGCAGGTTTGCGCAATGCTGTGCATTGCTTAGCTAAGCGCAGACAAGCGCAAACCCACGCAAACCCGCTAACTACTGCTTAATAGTGCTTAATCCCGCTCACCCCCGCGCTAATTTCTTTAAAAGAAAAGAAAAATGGGGAGATAGAAAAGTGGTGAAAAAGGAGCACAAAGAGGGAAAGACAGTATGGAAAATAGTTTGAGATGTGCAGGATGGGTGTAGGGAAGGTCCATAGCTGCCCATTTCTTCAACAGCAACAGCTGTGCATATGCAATAAATTTGGAGGTAGATATGAACCCTTCAACCCCTGAGAGAGTGGTGAGGACAACAAAGTATGTTGTAATGCTAATTAAATAATATTTAATGTGTCCAGTGGACACGTGTGCAAAATGGGCAGCTATATACGGGGTGGAATTTTTTTTTTTTGGGAGCAGATTGCCCTTTTTTTTTTTTTCAGGTTAGAGTGGAATGTGGGATAGGGGAAGTAGGTATATTTGGGGAGGTAGGTTGGGGAGGTAAACAGACAAGACAAACAAGACGCATACAGGGGCGGTATATGACAGATGTGGTGGGTGAACACCTTTGACAGGGAGGGATGTTTGGAAATCGCAAGCCCATGAGCCCCCAGATGGAAACAGCGGGACTGAGGTCCTCACCCATGGGCAGTCACCACTGCACCTTCACGGCCCAGAGGGTGGCTGTGCTGGGGGATGTGCAGGAGGGGCAGGCTGACTCGGGAGTTGCGTCACTCAGGCCTCAAGCTGGAGTAGAGGTTCTGCAACAGAACGTTCAATCTCTCTATGCACCACAGCCCGGACCGTTGGAAGGGTAATAGGTGCCCCTCCGCCCATGCTTGCATGGGGGGGCCAAGCCCCATCCCCTGCAGAAGTTCCAACCGAAGATGGGACAGGGCCAATGGAGGAGGAGCTCCCAGGCTAGGCACCAGATCTGCTGGTGCAAGGTGCCATGGCCAACTGAGGTGGGACAGGTGGGTCCGCTGGGACTGGCCTTCCCATACAAACTATGTTTTGGAGAGTTTAATAAAGATATGGGTTCGTAACAGTTAACAGCATTCCCAATTAGTTATAACAGCATGAAGAAGTATTCCCATTAAACCAACACACCAGATTTTTAACAGCTGAAAAGCAAGCATAGCACATGCATATATAGAACAACAGTGGACATTACAACAACATGCAGCTGGAATTGATGGCAACAGGCCACCACTATTGTGGTATTTTAACAGGGCACATGCATAGAAATAAATGCAAATATTTATAAACCAATAGGACATATGTCTCAACAAATGTTTTGAGATTTGACATACCGATTGAGGTGTGGAATTGCATTTTTTATGCATATACAGTAGGGTGGGAAAAGATATCTCAATTAACAACTTATATATCCTTCTAGTTTTCATTACATTCCTATTAACTGCAGTTATATGTCCCTTACATGTATTATTACACTACCCAATGTCCTTATATTGTGCAATTGGATTTTGCTAGATCATTATATACATGAGCTGTATCTTATATACAAACTGTCCAAGATGCAGATGTTACTGCAGTATATTTTGAGAGTTGCTCTCACACACTACTGCTAAGATGGTACACTGACAGATCTACTTTCATATAATTATCTAGATATGTTCAGGTGAAAATATCAGTTATATGTTAACAGCTCCCTACATTTCTGGCAGCACACTGACATTTCCGGGGAACACAATACCAAGCTACTCATGTTCCAGATTAACCTGTAAATGCTGGCCATGAACCAACACTTGAGGGCTGTACATATGCATCCAAGTTACTGGCACTCCCTTCATCCACATTATATGGGCCTACCCAAGTGTGGGTTGACAGTGCTTAATACAACACTACTATTTGTAGAATGCAACAGTAAAACAACATATCAAAGAAAATGACACAGATGCACTTCATGAATCATACATTTATTAAAGGATTATTACACCTTTATTTATTGGGTTAAATGACTTTTTGAAGGCTCTCTCATTTATTTTATATAACAGTACATGCAGAATAATTACTAACCTGCCTCATGACACACCCTTTGCAGCCTATCTTCATGGGCTTGCTGGTTCATACCCCGGTCACCTGCAGCTGTGAAGTAAATGCAGTGATATTGAGACATACCTATCCATAGTATAGACATGCATAGCAATTCTCAACTACTTAATACAATGGCTACTTACTCAGTACTGGGGCATTACGCATCGTACAGGATTCCTGGATCCACTGGTCCAGTTGATCCTCGCTACATCTCTTCAGGTCAGAATAATGGTGCCTGACCTGCTCACCAGTCTGAGGAACTCCAGTGGCACTGGTGAGATCACGGGCAAGACTGTTCCAGGCCTCCATTTTATATTGGGTACCCTGGTACTGGCCCCGCAGGAGTCTTTCCTCATGATTGTGGACAAGGAGCCAAACCATCATTTTGGACTCCTGGATGCCCCAGCGTTGTGCTGTACGAGTGCCTTCATCAACACCAGCCATGCTAACTGCAGAAGGAAGCTACAACCAGTTATAGCAAGTATTCCCGCCTGTGGAGCTTAAATATGGCTCATTTCCTGCACTTATTTGTGATTGGCCACTTTTGGAAAAACTCAGCTGTAGGCACTCCTGCTTAGCTGATGTTGGCAATGTTTAAAATTCCTTTGATAGATATGTGTCTGTTGAAAGTGCATCTTTGTGAAATGTCATGGCTTTGTGGTTAAGTACTGTGACTATAGTGCACAGTATCCTGAGTTCGAGCCCTGTCACTGCTTTTTATTTTACTGCTGGGCAGACCTGACTGGTTAAGGAACAGTAAAGAAGGTGTGAGCATGTTTACCCAACTTTGCTCAACTTTGCCCGACTTTGCACAACATTGCTCAACATTGCTCGATGTTGCTCAACATTGCTCAATGTTGCTCGATGTTGCCCGAAGTTGCCCAACGTTGTGCTAGTTAGCGCGGTGTGCAGCTATGCGCAAATATGTTGCAGTTGCGCTAGTTAGCGCGGTGCGCAGCTATGCGCAATTGTATTTAAATATGCTCAATACTGGTAAAATGTGCTTAGCAGTGCTTTATATTGCTGAAAATAGAGTACTCATGCCTCAGAATGCATAACCATTTCACCTTCATATATATATAATTCGTTCACTACTACATTTAACATTTCAATGCTTTTTATAAAACTTATACATAAAAAATGTCAGGAAATATTTTTGTATACAGATTTCCCACAGAAAATGGAATGTGCAGTAGTGGGACTTGAACCGTGACTGCCTCCTCTTTGTGCAAAGTCTCTAACCACTACGCTATCGCTATTTTGCTTAATTTGCATATATTTTTCTTATTATCCTCTTCTGGTGTCTAAGCTGCTAACTGTAGCTAAGCAATGGGCAAACCCGTGCAAACCCGCGCAAATATGGGCAGCTATATTGGAAGAAAACATTTTTTTAATTATTTTTATTTTTAATTTTGTAAATTGTTTAACATATAGGGGAGTGTAGTGTTACATTGTACACATGTGAGCGGACTCGTTCATGTAACTCAAAATTGCGGCATTTCTTCATTGCAGGGGCATGGATTTTTGGTCTGCTCGGCAGTCCGACATGCCCCCTACACTCGCCCATGCTCTGTGTAAGCTTTAGAGTTGAGGCAGCGCGCCCTCATTAATATGCATGGCACGCTGCCATCATACTCTTACACTGGCGCTTCCGTGTAAGACTAATCTAGTCTTACACGGAAGATTAGTAAATCCGGGGACATACCTAAAGATCATGGCTCATGTTTACTACAATCTATTACTTCCTTTACAGCAGTACTTCTTTGGGATGCAGGAACAAAGTATTTACATACACAGCAGTTATGGCCAGATGTGACTGCACACCAGATATTGCTAGACATCAACTGAATTAAAAAATTCATAAATAATGATCCAGAAATATATCCCATTTCACTGCTGACAGAACCACACAGTGCAAACGACTGAAACTTCCCTTTGCCCTTTCAACTTCTTAGCTCAAATATCAGAGATAAAAATCCAAAATTAGGAACAGAGTTTAAATATTTCTCTTATATGCATAGAAAATTGCTTAAACAGTGGTAGTCTTTATATTAGCAAGCATTTTCTGAAGAATACAAAGTTTTAAGTCTATCATTTATTTAAAGAATCCAGTCCATGATAACTTGCTGGAAAGCTACACATTTTACAAGAAACAGATGAAATACCATCAGCTTCTTTGCTCAAGAATTCTGAACAAAGACAAAAATAATAAGGGAAGGGGAAAAAGCAGATACAATAATAATTACATTTTGTTAAAAAGATAAACCCACTGGACAAGTGTTCATTTTCAGGGTTGCCCAAGAGCACTTTCTGATTAAGTGACTTGCTCAGGGTCACACAGTAAGGAAATGGTGGTAGAAGGAATCAAACACTGTAATTTTAACTACATTAAACCATTCGTGAAGAGCTCAGAGCTTTAGGTACCAAACAAATCTAATTAACTAAAAAAGTTAACAAAACACTAGAAGTTCCATTGACATAAGTTTTCTAAACAAAGAATTATAAACCTCCAATGACTGGCATTGTTGCTTGACTGTAATCCTCAGTGATTTACAAGGAGAAAAAAGAAGCTAACAAGTGACAGGGCATAAATATGAGGCAAAATCAGAGATGGACTAATTCACATGAAGAGTTAACAGAACAATGTTTTACGTCAATATGCATTTTCTGAACAAGAACCATGAAACTTATGACTGGCATCATAGCCGTCCTTAGACATAGGCCAACTAGGCAGCTGCCTAGGGCGCTACTCTAGCAGGGGTGCTTTTCCAGTATTTATTTGGTGTAGGTAGACCAAGATGGGAGCACCGGGTGATGTGGTGGGGGGCACCGTGAAGCCCCTTTGCCTAGGGCACCAGTTGACCTAAGGTCGCTCCTGACTGGCATCATTGACTATAATCCTCAGTAACTGAAAATGAAAAAGCTAATGAAGGTCTGGCAGTTAGGTGGAGGATTAAGGCTCTAAGATCTTAGTGGTCTGCTTTATGTAGTCAAGGGCTTGATTCTTTCAACCTCCATATGCCCACAGTGTAACTCTGAGCAAGCCACTTAAATAGATGCTATGCTCCAAGAGTGTGTTATTTGGCTAATATACCTTTTAAAAAGATAAATTTCAATAATATTAGGCTAAAATAACCTCTAATGGCTCACATACTTGCAATGTCTTCTGAATAATAATAATAATAATAATAATAATAATAATAATAATAATAATATGTGAAATGACTTTAACATAGTATGCTGTGGTCAGTGCTTGTCTCGGACTTTAAACACACACACACACACACACACACACACACACACACACACTCTCTCTCTCTCTCTCTAATGGCTCACACACATGTAATGCATTTACCGAATAATAATAATAATCAGGTATGAAATGACCACCATAATGTGTTTTGGTCACTGCTTGGGTCTCAGACTTTAGACACAGATATAGTTTCACATTCTTGCAGGGACGTCCTAGTAATGGAAACATTAAGAGCTGAAAAACCAACTGTTGCATGTATTGAGTCCATACTAATCCTTACATTGTATGTGCTGGTTTTTTTTTCTTGCCTAAGCCATACATACCACCGTTCCTGCTGTATCCATTTTACGAGCTGAACTGCATGAATATTGTGTTAGACTACAGTTTTATCTTCTTTACTCCTGTCTATTTTTGGTTTAAAAAGACTGCTCTGTTTTGCTACAGGAAGTCTTCTTCTCACTGGCTCCTTGGTACTCTACATTTCAGCCAGTGAAAGAGAAGAAAGCAGAGCAAAACAGGGCAGAAGAATGGATCTTTTGTGTGTGTGTGTGTGTGTCTGTGTGTGTGTGTCTGTGTCTTTGTGTGTGTGTGTGTGTGTGTGTGTGTGTGTGTGTGTGTGTGTGTGTGTGTGTGTGTGTGTGTGTGTGTGTGTGTGTGTGTGTGTGTGTGTGTGTGACTATCCAGCTAGCTCCAGGCTTAGCCTTGGATGTTTCACAAACCTGATAGTGGGAACATACAGTACAGTGCTTGTAAAAATGATAAAAGTATGTGTGTCAAAAGATTAGTACTTGTATATCAGAAGAGGACTGTGGCAGAGATAAGTGATAACAGAGGGTTATCTGCAATATTCATATGAACATGACGGACCAAAGATCTTCTACCATTAACATCATGGTACATTAATATTATCTTGAACAAAAATGTTTTGTTGCCAGACTTCATATGAAATAAGATGAAAAATAAAATGTCTTTGCTAGTACCTTTCTACTGCCCTACATTTGTATTCATAGGTTCTGTCCCTGCTAGTGCTCAGATAAAATATTTTAGAGAGCCATAAAAAGGTAAAGCTTTTTCTGGACTCAAAGTGTACTCTTCCTTGGGTAGAAACAATTCGCCCATTAAATGCTAATAGCTAACAATTGCAGTATGTATTCCTTGTACTTAGTCTATTATAATTAAAGGGCGTTCTTGTATTTGTGATGTTTCTTTATCCAGACAATTCTTGATTGTTAAGTTACCATTTGTGTTTGGAAAAATGTAGCCTTGCTCTTTATTGTTCCTAGTGTTTGTAGCCTGGGAGAAGAATTTGCAAAATTAAAGTTTAAAGTGAAAAAATAATTTAAAATAAAATTAAACTTTAAAGTTTAAAGGTATCTTTTTGCATAAAACTTTTGTGAGATAATGGTTTTACTGCATGTTGTAATACTGGCATTTCAATAGATAACAAGAGTTATAAGAAATATGCAAGATGTCATCTTTTCTATAGGTACAGTGCAGTCACTGTTGAAATACTGATTTAGAGAGCTGAGTACTTTGGTTATAGTGCCATGAGCTGAGATCTGCTACTGCAACATCCTGATTGAGGGGAATATGTAAATGAAAAAAAATCATTGGGACTGGCTTAAAGTTTAAGGAGATTACCTCACATGCACAATATACAGGGTTTAATTTTACCCGTTTGTCAGAGCTGAGCATTGGCTAGGCACATAATAGGCTGCAGACTGATTACCTAGTGTTTACCAATGAATTAGCAAGTGTTTAATTAATTAGTTTGGCCCCAGTGGATTGTGGGACTGAGTCCCACCCATCTGCGGTGATATAATCTCATGCCTGGCATACAGGGCACATCCGCAAAATGAAGAGTATCAGAAGCACTAGATCCAAGGATTTAAATTTTGCTTGTACCATAAATAAGACATGTTGGCAAGACAGATATGTGTCTCAGAGAATCCCCATGCTCTGGAGCAAGATCCTCTCTATCAGTGAATGACAGTCCTTCCCTTACCCTATTTAAGCATAATCTTAACCAATGGATGGGAAATCGGAAATTCACCCTGGGTCTGGCCCCCATGTCTCTAATAGACAGAGGCAGACAGTAATGCCCAAATTAGCATAACCACCCACATAACCTCTAGAAACTTCCTAATATACCTTTTCTTAATAAAATCCCATAATAGATAGGGACACATTTGGGTTTTTTGCATTTCTAGGTTTATAAAGGCCCTGGCGGTTGTTAGCCTAGTATATACCCATGAACTAAAAAAAAAAAACATTAAAACTCTGCATGAGGGGCAAACCTTCCAAACATTTCATGCAGGGGTTTCACGGAATATATGCTGAATACACAGAACCTTGGGCTAGATTATGTATTATCAAAGAAACAGGATGTCATTAAAGTAGATCTCACTGACCTGTTTCATCACACTGTGGTAGAGCTGTGTCTGTACGGAAATCACTCTCATCTTCTGTGTATATTTTTTCTCAGGAAGAAGCCGTAGAGATGCTTCATGACAAAAGTGTAACTTCAGTATTATTCTCTTTGGATGTAATTCCTTTATAAAGTATGTTATTAAGGTGAAAATGGGGATTCTGCTTACTTGGGCGGGGGGGGGGGTGATGCAAGTCATCACTTAACAATGAGTCACTTTTTATAGTCCAGCATGCATTTGTTGGTACATAATATAAATGATGGCAAGCAGTAATTGTGAAGATAGCAGTAAGACAGAATGTAATAGGTAACAGAGTGATGTCACTGAAAATATTTGCTGTGTATGTTAATTATAGCCATCAGGCAAGTATTTGAACTGTGACATGTGCAAAAATCAGGATAACTGTGGGGTAGAATTACCAAACCTATGAACTATCATTTGTATGCATTGTCAGGGTCACTGCAGAATGTGGTAAACAAGAGCATAGCATCAGTGAGTACACATACTGTGAATGTTTACCCCAGGATACCAGTACAGTACTCCAGAACAAACTGTACATGAGCATAGCATCAGTGAGCACACATACTGTGGATGTTTACCTCAGGATACCAGTAGAGTACTTCAGAACAAACTGTACATGAGCATAGCATCAGTGAGCACACATACTGTGGATGTTTTCCCCAGGATACCAGTACAGTACTCCAGAACAAACTGTACATGAGCATAGCATCAGTGAGCACACATACTGTGGAAGTTTACCCCAGGATACTAGTACAGTACTCCAGAACAAACTGTACATGAGCATAGTGTCAATGAGCATACATAATGTGAATGTTTACCCCAGGATATCAGTACAGTACTCTAGAAGAAACTGTGCATGAGCATAGCATCAGTGAGCATACATACTGTGAATGTTTACCCCAGGATACCAGTACAGTACTCCAAAACAAACTGCACATGAGCATAGCATCAGTGAGCACATATACTATGGATGTTTACCTCAGGATACCAGTAGAGTACTTCAGAACAAGCTGTACATGAGCATGGCATCAGTGAGCACACATACTGTGAATGTTTACCCCAAGATACCAGTAGTGATTGCAGAACAAACTGTACTGCAGCATAACATCGGTGAGCAATCCTGTGAATGTTTAAACCAGGATACCAATCCAGTACTCCAGAACAAACTGCACATGAGCATAGCGTCATTGAGCACACATAATGTGAATGTTTACCCCTGGATACCAGTACAGTACTCTAGAAGAAACTGTGCACGAGCATAGCATCAGTGAGCACACATACTGTGAATATTTACCCCAGGATACCAGTACAGTACTCCAGAACAAACTGTACATGAGCATAACATCAGTGAGCAATACTGTGAATGTTTACCCCAGGATGCCAATACAGTACTCCAGAACAAACTGTACATGAGCATAGCGTCAGTGAGCACACATAATGTGAATGTTTACCCCTGGATACCAGTACAGAAATCTAGAAGAAACTGTGCACGAGCATAGCATCAGTGAGCACACATACTGTGAATGTTTACCCCAGGATACCAGTACAGTACTCCAGAACAAACTGTACATGAGCATAGCATCAGTCAGCACACATACTATGAATGTTTACCCCAAGATACCAGTAGTGTACTCCAGAACAAACTGTACACAAGCATAGCATCAGGGATCACACATAATGTGAATGTTTACCCCAGAATACCAGTAATGTACTCCAAAACAAATTGTACATGAGCATAGCATCAGTGATGACACATACTGTGAATGTTTACCTCAGGATACCAGTACAGTACTCCAGAACAAACTGTACATGAGCATAGCATCAGTCAGCACACATACTATGAATGTTTACCCCAAGATACCAGTAGTGTACTCCAGAACAAACTGTACACAAGCATAGCATCAGGGATCACACATAATGTGAATGTTTACCCCAGGATACCAATACAGTACTCCAGAACAAACTGTACACGAGCATAGCATCAGGGATCACACATACTGTGAATGTTTACCCCAGGATACCAATACAGTACTCCAGAACAAACTGTACACGAGCATAGCATCAGTGATGACACATACTGTGAATGTTTACCCCAGGATATCAGTACAGAACTCCAGAACAAACTGTACACGACAGACAGCTAACAGTAATGAGTAATCATTTCAGAGGTCTTGTATGCTGATGGTAATGTTACGCATTGTGACAGGATTGGGAATGAACAGCATTACAGACAGGCAGCATATTCATTCATCCATGGTTGAAAATAATATAAATGTTATTCAAGAGCAAAGGTAGGAGGAAATCAGGGACAGTTACACATAGGCATGGAAGCAAAAATTGTAATGACTGTTACTATACCTAGGGAATTATAGCCAGCAATAAACTTAAAGCTTTATCAAAGTAGGCATAAATCTTTTGTAACGTAATTATTGTTTTGTCTTTCCCTTTTCTCTTACCTATCCCTCTTCCTTGCTATGTTTAGGATGATTCTGTTAAACTACCTCGCCAAAACAAGGACAAAGTCAGACCTTCTAGCTGCACTAACATTGTCTATCTGCTGGAATAGCATAGAGTCTACCATTTCATTGGAGAAACCCCTAAACCATTTCTTATTCAACTCTTATCTGGCATCCAGTTTACGCAACACCATTAGCAGGTAGGTTTTATGTTTTACTTTTGGTTTATGAAATGTGCTGTCTGCAAACTGAGATACATATTGAAAATTAATTATATATAGTAGTAATGCTGTCCTCACAGCTCTGCTGCTAAGACAAGCAGAAACCAAGTATCACAAAGCTGTCTTCCCTCTGAAGCACTGACTCATAGGTTCACAGGTTCATAGGAGGTTACTAGGCTAACAGCCCTAGAGCCCTTACAAGCCTAGCCATATTTATCCCGAGTTGCCCCAGCTGTCATGATTAGATGAGTGAAGTTCACAGAGGTAAGGGGCTATGGTACTAAATACTGACCTCCTCTGTCCAGGAGGGACATGGGCACCACCCCAGGAGTGAATCTGAGGTCACCCATACATTGATCTAGGTTGCATTTTAAGAGGGTTAGGGAGGGGCTCTTTTTCACATGAACTGGAAGCTTGTGCCAGAGAAGTGGCAGTCTCTGGGAGATGTATCTTTCTCTCCAGCATGACCTGTTCATGATAGAGGCTAGGTTAAGATCCCTAGAGCGGGTGACCCTCCTAAAATTTGATTTCTAAATGTGTAGAATTTCCATCAGATTGCCTTGTAAGTCAGGCACAGGTCACCTCTTAGCAACCTGTAGAAGACAGAATACAAAGACAGGGCTTTCAGTCTTTCCACGTAAGACTTGTTTTGTGTACCTTGTAATTTCTTGGAGAGAAACCTCTGTGGTCTCTCCATTTGTTGCAGGTGTCTGGTGAGGTACATCCAAAAGGGAGCATTGTACTCAATTATTGGTCTAATGAGGTCTGAGTATAATGGAATTATAATATCTTTAGATCTAAATTAGATGCTTTTACTTATAATATCTGCCACATAGGATTCCCTTACTACTGTGGAAATGTGGTGGTCAAAGTTCAGATTACTGTACCACTGGGTCTACACTTAGGAGAGTGCTATCCATAATATAATTAGCAAAGATGAACTAAAACCACACCAAAAAACTGACAGACCAAAAAACAAAAAAGGACTGTATGCTAAAAACACTCCGCACTTTATTGTAAATCCAAAACAATCCTGTAAAGCGCTTTTCGTTTTAGTCCAGTGACTAAACTTCATCAGACAAAAAAAAACTTTATTCCTATAGTCACTTAAATACAATACTAAACTACCTATTAATTAATTAACCAATCTTATAATCAACACTACTAACTTGTGTCTTAATTTTAACACTAGTTTAAAAAGATTATTTAAATAACATAAAAAAGTGTACATGTGAATATAAATATAAACACACATAAATTTTAGAATATAAAGTCTGAAATATAAAAAAGGATGTAAAGAATATATGTATATATATATATAGTATGTAAATATATATATATATATATATATATATATATATATGTAAATATATATATATATATATATATATATATATATATATATATAAATGCTCAGCTAAGTTTCTACCCTTAATCCACAATGTAAAATGAGTTAGAATATTATGGTAGATCTACAGGTAAAACCATACTAGTTACATATATATTTTTTATTAAAATAATAATAGTACATAATACAATAGACTAACTGACAAACTGAAAATAGTTCACTCACGTATCTTATTAATGAGTAGGTTAATATATAGTCTTATAAACATGTTCAGAAAGTGGTGATGCGGTAAACTTAAAAACCACATAGTCACCACTTATCTCAAGAGACTCTTAAGTTTTAGAACACATACTATAGAACAATAATCATTCAGTCCTGGAAATGAGTAAGAATTAAGTCTAAGTTGCCACATTAATTCCAGTTTTTCCAACATTAGACTCGTGGGTCCCCCTCGTTTGTCAGGCTTCGTAGAGTCAATGACTCGAAATTTAAAATAATGGCCTCCATATTCTGTAGTGTGCCTCGCTAGGGCACTCTCTAGTTTATTTTTGCTTATATAATATGTATGTTCATACACCATTTCTTTGAATTTACGGTCGGTCTTGCTGACATAAAAAGCTGGGCACTTTTGGCACTGTGCTAAATACACTATTGATTTTGAGTTACAGTTAAATTTGTTGTATGTACAAAAGGATTTACCCCTAACAGTGAACTTTCAATCTATGTCAATATGTCTGCACTGGTTACAGGTTACAGGTCTCAGTTATATGTCCCAGGGTTCCTTTTTGAATTGTTCATACTCCTTTTCATCATAATTTTCAAGGTTTGTCCTTTCCAAAAAATAATGAGGGGTTGTTCACCCACCTTCCTTTGTGTCTCTTTATCTATCCTAAGCAGTTCCTAATTTTTAAAAATTATACGTCTCAGTTCTTGAGCATCAGTGTTAAATGTAGTAACAAAACTAAGGGAATATTTATTGTCTACTTTACTAATTTCAGATCTATGTTCAACAATATTCCCTTGCTTCTTCACAGTCAGGATTAGCACTGTTTAATGATAGTACTTGCTCTATATAGTTGACTGGTATAACCCTGTTGTTAGTTCTACCCTTTAGTATTGGGTTATAAAACCCTTGGTTCCGTTTTGGTTTTAACTTCAAAGATAAGTTCAGTGACTAGTTGGTTTGGGTAGCCTCTTTGTAAAAACATTTGTTTAAGGTTGTAGCATTCTTCATCAAAGTCGTCTAATTTAGTAATCATCCTTACCACATGTACCAGTTGCCCCTTAACTACAGATTTTTTCTGGTGAAACTGGTGGCTACTGGTATAGTGCAGGAAGGAGTTTGAATAAGTCTTTTTTTGATATATACGAGCCGTATAATTACTATTTATTCGATCTTTAGTCAATTCAATGTGCAAGTAAGGTATACAGTCAGTATGGTGATGGCTAGTAAACCTTACAAAAAGTGTAGATGAATTCAGCTTATCGACTAAGGTAGTGGCCATGTCTTTGTTCCCTTTTATGATCATAAATATGTCGCCCAAAAAGCAGGTATAAAAATAAAGGTAGTCATTACTAGGTTCCTCATCTAGGATGGTGTTCTTTTCCCAGTAGGCCATCACTAAGTTTGCAAAACTAGCCCCACAGGGGGACCCCATAGCCACTCCTGTTTTCTGTAAGAAGTAATCATTGTTAAACATAATATAATTATTAAATAGGATTATATCCAATAACTGCTCTATAAGTCTTGTCTCATCATCTGGTGCCCCACTTAACCTCGTATGTTCAATGATCCATTCTATGCCAGTATCGTGTCGGATGGCTGTGTATAAATCACAGACATCAACCATTAGAAAATTGTATTCACTCATGTAATCAAGTTCATTAATGCTAGCAAGGAGTGACCATGAGTCTTTGCAAATTTGGGGTTTCATTTGAACGTATCTTTTCAAAATAGAGTCAAGTTTAGCATAAGAATAAGTAATTTATTGTTTTGCATCTAGTAGTACTCTCATAGGTGGATTGTTCAAGTTCTTATGAATTTTGGGTACACCATATATCACTGGTGACCTTGGAGATAACATTGACAAATAATTATAGGTATTAATGTCAATCAGAGAGTCTGTAAACAAGTCATCAAGGTATACCCGTATCCTATTATAAGCTATGTTGACTTCATTTAAGCTGACTTTAATGTAAGCTTTGCCTTCAAGGATGCTAGCCATTTTTCATTATATTAATCTAAATCCATTACAACCAGTCCGCCTCCTTTGTCTGGTTTCATGAGTCAGACAGGTTGTAGTTTAAAGTTAGTTAATTCTTCCTTTTCTATCCTATTCAAGTTTGTTTTAGGCTCTCTTCTACATGATTCACCAAAATGGGCTCTAAAGTCCATTTCACAGATCTTTTCGAAAAGTAAAATTCCTGGGTGAATCGGAGGGTTGTAAGTGCTGGCAACACGTAGTAGCTGGTTCTCTATGTTCTCATTGCCGCCAAGCAAAAAACACAAGTTCAATTTCCTGATGTATTCCTGATGTGCAATTTAAAGTCCAATAACAAGTTAGCTAGCTCCATTGGTCGTGAAGGCACAAAGGTTAAACCCTTAGCAAAAACGTCTACCAGGACAGGGTCAATATCAAAGTCGGTAAAATTGTAAATTTTAAAATCATTCCTCTTATTGGTAATAATTTTACAAGTTCTTTCGTTACCAACATTTATTGTATTACTCACATTGTTCTGTCTTACCACTGTGTTATCTCATTCTGTCACCTCTTGCATTTGTTGTTCTTCCGAGTATTGTAGACTCATTGGTTCCCTTGCTGCTGCTGTTTAGTGTAAGTTTGGCCACCGGAGTTGTGAAAATTTTGCTTGTTTGGTTTACTGTTATTCACAAACCCTTGCATGGACTCTCCCTGATTCCCATTCAAGTTATTTGGTGTATTCGTACCCTCATTACGATGAGTCTCCGTTTGTTGAATGTTGACTTCTCTACTTGGACCTGGTCTCAATGTTCCACTCTGTGTTCGCCATTTGCATATTAGGCTGGTTTAAGGTCTCTTGATGATTTCCTGCAATCGAATTCCATATTTGAGAAGTAAGAGGGTTCGGATAGGCAACTCCATTGTAGTCATTCCGGTCCCTCTGCATTTTTTTATTTTTAGTTTCTCTTTTCAGCATCTGCTGATTGATACTCGTAAATGTCCTGTTGTATTCGTACTGATATCTCACAGAATCACAATCATTTTTAATATCAGTATCCAGTATGTTGGCCTCCTTCATTAAATTGTCAATCTGCTGCTGATAATGATGAGATATCAGTTGTAAAGGTTCCAGTCCATGTTTGTTAAAAATTTTAATAAGTTGTAAGTGGAAAACAGAACCCGATTCTAACCCCATAGGGTATTGCCATGATCGTAAACCCTTAGGCACAATTTCTTCCTTTAAACATTCTTTAAAATAGTTCATTTCAAGTTGGAGCTTCCTAATTTTGAACAACTTATAGTCTGACTCATTTCCATCAACAGATACTGTAAATGAGAGAAACTAAAAATAAAAAATTGCAGAGGGACCAGAATGACTACAACAATGGAGTAGCCTATCCAAACCCTTCTACTTCTCAAATATGGAATTCAATTGGAGGAAATCGTCAAGAGACCTTAAACCAGCCTAATACGCGAACGGCGAACACAGAGTGGAACACGTCATCGAGACCAGGTCCAAGTAGAGAACGCAACATTCAACAAATAGAGTCTCATCGTAATGAGGGTACGAATACACCAAATAACTTGAATGGGAATCAGGGACAGTCCATGCAAGGGTTTGCGAATAACAGTAAACCAAACAAGCAAAATTTTCAAAACTCCGGTGGCCGAACTTACACCAAACAACATCAGCAGGGGTACCAACAAGTCTACAATATTCAGAAGAACAACAAATGCAAGAGGTGACAGAACGAGATAACACAGTGGCAAGACAGAACAATGTGAGTAATACAATAAATTTTGGTAGCGAAAGAACTTGTAAAATTATTACCAGTAATGGGAATGATTTTAAAATTTACAATTTTACCGACTTTGATATTGACCCTGTCCTGGTAGAAGTTTTTGCTAAGGGTTTAACCTTTGTGACTTCACAACAAAAGGAGCTAGCTAACTTGTTATTGGACTTTAAATTGTACATCAGGAAATTGAACTTGTGTTTGTTGCTTGGCGGCAGTGAGAACGTAGGGAACAAGCTACTACGTGTTGCCAGCACTTACAACCCACCGATTCACCCAGGACTTTTACTTTTCGAAAAGATCTGTGAAATGGACCATAGAGCCCATTTTGGCAGATCATGTAGAAGAGAGCCTAAAACAAACTTGAACAGGATAGAAAAGGAAGAATTAACTAACTTTAAACTACAACATGTCCGACTCATGAAACCAGACAAAGAGGCGGATTGGTTGTAATGGATTTAGATCAATATAATGAAAAAATGGCTAGCATCCTTGAAGGTGAAGCTTACATTACAGTAAGCTTAAATGAAGTCAACATAGCTTATAATAGGATACGGGTATACCTTGATGACTTATTTACAGCCTCTCTGATTGACATTAATACCTATAATTATTTGTCAATGGTATCTCCAAGGACACCAGTGATATTTGGTGTACCCAAAATTCATAAGAACTTGAACAATTCACCTATGAGAGCACTAGTAGATGCAAGGCAATAAATTACTTATTCTTGTGCTAAACTTGACTCTATTTTGAAAAAATAAGTTCAAATGGAACCCCAAATTTGCAAAGACTCATGGTCATTCCTTGCCAGCATTAATGAACTTGATTACATTAATGAATACAATTTTCTAATGGTTGATGTCTGTGATTTATACACAGCCATCCCACATGATACTGGCATAGAATGGGTCATTGAACATATGAGGTTAAGGGGGGCACCAGATGATGAGACAAGACTTATAGAGCAGTTATTGGATATAATCCTATTTAATAATTATATTATGTTTAACAATGATTACTTCTTACAGAAAACAGGAGTGGCTATGGGGTCCCCCTGTGGGACAAGTTTCGCAAACTTAGTGATGGTCCACTGGGAAAAGAACACCATCCTAGATAAGGGGTCTATTAATGACAACCTTTATTTTTATACCCGCTTTTTGGACAACATATTTATGATCATAAAAGGGAACAAAGACATGGCTACTACCTTAGTTGATAAGCTGAATTCATCTACACTTTTGTAAGGTTTACTAGCCATTACCAAACTGACTGTATACCTTACTTGGACATTGAATTGACTAAAGATCGAATAAATAGTAACTATACGACTCGTATATATCGAAAAAAGACTTATTCAAACTCCTTCCTGCACTATACCAGTAGCCACCCGTTTCACCAGAAAAAATCTGTAGTTAAGGGACAACTGGTACATGCGGCAAGGATGATTACTAAATTAGACGACTTTGATAAAGAATGCTACAACCTTAAACAAATGTTTTTACAAAGAGGCTACCCAAACCAACTAGTCACTGAACTTATCTTTGAAGTTAAAACCAAAACGGAACCAAGGGTTTTATAACCCAATACTGAAGGGTAGAACTAACAACAGGGTTATACCAGTCAACTATATAGAGCAAGTACTATCATTAAACAGTGCTAATCCTGACTGTGAACAAGGGAATGTTGTTGAACATAGATCTGAAATTAGTAAAGTAGACAATAAATATTCCCTTAGTTTTGTTACTACATTTAACACAGATGCTCAGGAATTGAGATGTATAATTTTTTAAAAATTGGGAACTGCTTAGGATAGATAAAAAGACAAAAAGGAAGGTGGGTGAACAACCCCTCATTTTTTGGAAAGGGCAAACCTTGAAAAATATAATGAAAAGGAGTATGAACAATTCAAAAAGGAACCCTGTGACTTATAAATGTGAGGCCTGCAACCAGTGCAGATATATTAAGATACGTTGTAAGTTCACCGTTAGGGATAAATCCTTTTGTACAAAGGACAGATTTAACTGTAACTTGAAATCAATAGTTTATTTAGCACAGTGCCAAAAGTGCCCAGCTTTTTATGTCGGCAAGACCGACCGTAAATTCAAAGAAAGGGTGTACGAACATACGTATTATATAAGTAAAAATTAACTAGACAGCGCCTAGCGAGGCAGACTGCAGAATATGGAGGCTATTATTTAAAATTTCGAGTCATTGACTCTACAAAGCCTGACAAACAAGGGGGACCAACGAGTCTAATGTTGGAAAAACTGGAATTAATGTGGCAACTTAGACTTAACTCTTACTCATTTCCAGGAATGAACGATTATTGTTCTATAGTATGTGTTCTAAAACTTAAGAGTCTCTTGAGATAAGTGGTGATTATGTGTTTTTTAAGTTTACCCCATCACCACTTTCTGAACATGTTTATAACACTATCCCTGGGATTCATGAAGCACAGTGCAAGGACGGTGTTAGCCTTGCACCAAGCGTGTGGCGTAGATATGTCGCAGCAACACCATATGCATATTAATGAAGGCGCACTGCCGCACCGTCCACGTGCACAGGAAATGTGCGCGAGTGCAGGGGGCGTGTTTAAGCACTGCATGGAGGCGTGAACATGTCCGCTACAGTCGTGCCACCTAAAATGCTGACTAGTACAGCCTGCCTCTAATAGTAATCAATCCTGTCAGTGTCCATGGATACTGAAATGTATGCAAAGCATACAAGAGAGTTCTGCGAACACCAAAATAAAATCACAGGAGTAAACACTCAAGCACGCAGCTGAATGTTGAGCCCCCATCCCTAGAGCTATTACATTTAAAACCCTGTGTCCGTATTTCATTGTTGTGTTGATTTTTATACCAAGTGGAAGCGAAATGCAGCATGTTTGCACGTCACTGCCCTTTGCTAAGCCTAGCCCAATGGTTAGAGCATTCGCTTAATATCTGCCCATTCGCGGTCCGAGTCGTCCTTGTCTAGACAGCCCAAAAATTAATGGGTATAGCCTGGGTCAACCTACCATGTAATGAAAGATAAGTATTTGCGTGTACCTATGTGCGTGAAGTACAGCATGTGAAAGACCAAATATGCTAGGGTTGGCCTCACAACCATAATGGTATCAGAGATATGTAGAGTAAGCAATGTGTACTGCTGTCTGTGTCATGGGCTAACAACCAGAGAAGGGATGGATGGTATGTATGTGGATTTGGGGGGGGGGGGGGGGGGTGATGGGTAATGTAGTAATCCGCCAAGGGGAGATTGGGTCGGATGTACAATAGGTGAACTGGAGGTGTACTAGGGAGCAGTGGGAGAATCCAAAAGGAAACTAAAGAACATACATTCACATCCCCAATACACCCTGTCAGGTCATATTGCAGAACACAATCCCATAAATATATGAACATTAAAATGTATGATACACATGTACAGAAAGTGTACCGGCTCACACCACATAATGGTTTGGCCTGAACTGAGCCATCCAACCCCTACACACCTGGATACATAATTGAATACCCATCGTCCCCTCTACAGCAGGGGGCCCTTGCTGAACGTCCACCAAAACCACCCATACGCGGGCTGCTAGCTATGCAAGGGCTGCTAATTTTATATGATGCCCAGAATAATGGCTGTTGGATATAGGGTGATTAAGGCACATTCAAGCAGACATTCAACAGTATGGGAAATGTAAATAAGTATGTAAGTGTATATGCAGTGTATGTACAGACAGATATATATATATATATATATATATATATATATATATATATATATATATATATATATATATATATATATATATATATATCCATGAAGAATGAACATGGTCACAATAAAGCATTCATAATGAATGCAAAGGAAAACAGCAGCAGAACCCCCATATTATTTATTGCTGTCGTATCAAGCTAGCCAGAGGTGAGCAAACCTCCTGCGTCTCCAAACACATGTAGGATGCTAACAGTGGGACTATCTTTGTCCATGTGCTAAGTCAGACTTTCAAACAGGTACAGGGCAGTCCCAGGCTCCAGTCAGATGAGCCAAAAACTGGAAGACTATTTGAACACCATGACCATTATATGAAAGTATGTTCTAGGACTATAAGTGTGGGACATCTAAATATACTTGGAGTGAGCCAGCATGCGGGATGGGTCTAGAGCGGTAGGGAGTGGCGCATGTGTAGTGGTGTGGTTTTTCCAACTGGAGAATGGATGACTGCTGTGTTAGTGAAGTGTTGAGGCATGTGTTCGGGTAACTATGAACCATGGTTATACATCCAAATGAAGCAGCACACCAATAGTGTAGTGGTTAGAGCATCCGCCTAACGAACAGGCATTCACGGTTCAAGTTAAATTATAGCACATATCATTTTCCATGTGGAATGAATGTCATTCTGCTGTAAAAGCGACATAATAACATGTAAAAGTGAACTTGAGTATCACGTGGGACTTTTAACCAAATCCATTCAATCAAAGTGGTACTGTCATAATGAATAAGGCACAAGTAAGCACAAATAAGCAGCAGTAAACATATATAACAAACAGTAAGCAAATCTGAGTGTGCTTGCGCGGGTGTAAGCAGTGCCCAGCATAGGAAATGTATATAAGTAAGTATAAGTATATATATATAATACACACACACACACATATATATATATATATATATATATATATATATATATATATATATATATATATATATATATATGTATGAACGTCGTAACAATAAAGCATCGAAAAGGAATGAGGAATGAGAAGGGAATCAACAGCAACTATAGTATTATATAGTGCTGTCAGCATATGTCATATCAAGCTGGCCAGGAGTGAGCAAAGCACTGCTACTCACACCACAGGCAGGGTTTTACCAGTCAGAGTAAGATTGCTGATCTGCTAAGTCTACTTTACAAACAATCAGAAGGTAGTCCCCAGTGGGACTACCAAAAATTGACAGCATATTTGGATCTCCGTCCATTACACAAGCAAGGGCAGGTATGTTCAAGGACTAAATGGTGGGAGAGCATGATAATACATGTGTTGGGACAACATACGTGTAGGGCCCCTAATGTTGGGGGGAGGGCAATGTGTGGAGGTGTGTCATGGCTGTGAAAGCAGCTGGATAATGGATGGATTGTGTGTATGTCGAACTTGGGTGGGGTCGAGGAACCATGGGTATGTGATTATGGATCCAGGTGTGTCATGGTTGGATGGCCTGGTTCTAACTGGACCGTCTCGTGAAGGCCAGCGAGTTAGTTATAAGTATGTATGCATACACACATTCATACATCTATATCTAGAAGTACATTCCCTGTAACATATCCATTCCATTTGCAGACATAAACACATGAATGTGCCCTTACAAACCTTGACAGTAGATAGAATAATAGGTAGTGCATAAGAGGGAAGGGACGAAATTGCTAAAACGCAGAAGTGTGTACAATGTCTGAAGTCCGTGCTGTGCTGAATAAATCAAATGTGAGGACTGTCTCACACAGGGAATTATCCCTGTGATCTGCCTGCAAAGGCAGTGCCAAATATCAAACCGGTCTATTTGTAAAAGAATCACGCCGAACACGTACATAATTAGTTCTCATGTGTAACTTCTGCGTTACCATATAGTCAGACCAATTAATTCATTGTAGTGTCATGTTAATGGGAGTAAGTATGTAAAGAAGTAAGAGTCTAATCTTGACATAAAGACAACTGTGTCCCATGTGGGATAACGCAAAAATTGCGAATAGTGTCCTATTGGTCACTCATGTCACTAATGTTTGTGGACTAAACGTTAGGGATTCCTGAGGATACATGTAGTGAGTCAACCGATGGGATGGGTCTACAGGGGTAGGGAGGGGCCAATGTGTACTGGTGTGGATACACCGCAAATCCAACTGGAGAATGGATGACTGCACTGTTAGTGAAGTGTTGGGGTGGGTGTTTGGGGAATTAAGAGACATGGGTATATGGGTATATATGCAACTGAAGCAGCACAGCAATAGTGCATTGGTCAGAGCATTCGCCTAACAAACAGGCATTCACAGTCCGAGTCCCACACTAGCACATATCATTTTCCATGTGGAATGTGTATATAAACATGGGTAAATGTAATTGCTTTTTTCTGAGGAAGTTCACGTAATAAATGAGTGAATGAAAGCGCTAAATCCATTCGTTTTCTAGTGGTCATTGGATTTAAACTTGAAGACTGTCTTTTTTGAGTTTTTCTTTGTATATAAATATATTTATACATCGTATTGCTGTAAAACCTACATAAGAACATGTACATGTGAAATGGAGTACTGCATGAAGTGTTTAATTAATGTAATTCAATCTCAGTGTTAGTGACATAATGAATAAGTTACTAATAAGAAGGTGTAAGCACAAATACGCAGTAGTAAACATATATAAGCACCAGTAAGCATGTTTAAGTGCGTTTGCGTGGGGGTACTTTTCTGTTAACGGGGCAACACTGTTAATGCGGTTGCTGACTTCCGAATCCAGTGTCAAACCCTGTATTTGTGTTAGTCTTAACGTGTGTGTAAAATGTAGAAGTTACAGTTGTTTTCATTTTGTTTTTACATTTTATCCATTTAACTGATTTACACACAACTGTTAACATTAACATCCAAACAGCATGGCTTGAGACTGGAGTCGGAGCTCAGCACCCACAATGAAAGTGTTTGCCTGAAAGCAGAAGAGTGCAAAAACAAAGACAAAGGCCTACTATTACAGCAGTCTATCCATTATAGGGAAAGCAGGCATTGTAGAAAACGTTTTGATTGTCAAATACCCATCCTCAACATCTCTAATTATACTTACTCGGCTTCTTTAAAACGCGAGTATGCCATTACAATCAGTAAACAGTGATTGTTTGTATTTTAATAGTGTCAGGCATGGATTTAGGAAGGCATTGCTGTGTCCGGAAATAACTGTGTTTACGATGTATACATCTGTTGGTATTGTACAAGGCATTTACATAATTAATCCAAGTTGAAGCCTAATCTTAGCAACTTGTGTCTTGTAAGTCCTTCACGGCAAACATATACATAGCAATTTCACTGTGTTTTAATCATCATTTCACATGCCTCACAGAGGACTGAAAACTGTCTGATTGCAAATGGTCAGCATGACAACGTCTTTGTAAACTGTAAGCACAGGCAGTTACTTCATGTTAGGCATTTCATGCAGTGTACATATCACCATGTCATGACTAATTAACAGAAGACAGGAATGTCATGTTGTTTGCAAGTATTTCCTTATTTCTGATTTCCTGTCTCTGTGACTTACTTGGGCAACACTTTAAAGTGATCGCTGCACTGTAATGCAGTACCTTAGCACGTCTGTCAGGCAGATGTGTGTAAAATTAGACTAGTTACTTGGTTAAACATTTAATTATTAACACAAGCATTTTATACCAACATGTGCTCAACAGGCATGTTAATGAGCTGCATTACACCTAAATGATTGCATTAATAGTGTTGCCCCGATGATGGAAATGTACCCATTCAACAGTATAGGACATGTATTTAATTCCCTATATGTATGTGTGTTAATGTCCACATATATATATATATATATATACATACATACATACATACATACATAGATATAGATTATATATCCCAAGAACAAACCTCGTGACACCAAAGCATTAGAAAAGAATGAAAAGGAAAACACCAGCAGCTCCCGTATTATGTACTGGTGTTAATCCCAAGGCAAGTGTGTTTCTGACTGACACACGGGTTCAGACTGTCGTCTGGGTAATAATAGGGTTGCTGACGTTACTCACCAGGCCTATTGCCAAATATATGGGTATGTCTCGCCAACCCAGTCACTTGGCTGATTGTGACATATATGGCCACTATATAGGAAAACTGCAAAACACGCTCCCCAACACATCCAGTGGCTTGGCACTCACAGCCACCAACACACAGGATATGACTAACAAACACACACACCTGCTATGCCTCGGACTGGAACACCTACCTAACTACTACACAGTACAGCATTACGCAGTTACAGAACATGCTACCGAGATTACTGGGTTACAGCAGTCCGAGAGGTGTATTTCTAGGTGGGTGACATCAGCAGGACTGCCAAAGTTGAGTATATGAATTGTACGGAGTGTGAGTACTCTAAAAGCATTGGTCTGTCCTCAGGCAGATGGTCTCACACACACACACACACACACACACACACACACACACACACACACACACACACACACACACACACACACTCACACACACACACACACACACACACACACACACACTTGGCAAGTCTGGGATTAGAACACTGACCTAACTACTTTATCACACTACAGCAATACACAGTTACAGAACACACTACAGGGACTACTGGGCTACGACTTTCCCAGAGGTTTATTTCTAGGTGAGTGACACCAGCAGCCTTACCAAAGTTGAGTTTAATAATTGTACGGACTGTGAGTAGCCGAAAAAGCATTTCTCTCTACACAGTCTGAGACAGACAGACACGCACACAATCACACACACAATTGGCAAGTCTGGGGTTGGAACTACATCCTAACTAGCTTATCACTACAGCAGTACGCAGTTATGGGACGCACCGTGGAGATTACTGAGCTACAACTCTCCCAAAGGTGTATTTCACATTGGATGACCTCAGCAGGCTTGTCATAATACTGCTATGGGGAGGGCAGTGCGTGCATGGGCCATAACCCATTCATTTAGGGGTTGACATGCCACATGTGGGCACACATGGGGTCATATGTCACAGGTACGTGTATACAGCTACTGGATTACTACTTCCTAGTACAGTCATGTTGCACAGCTGGCACGTGCACCACATCGTCTGTCATGCTGACAGATACTGGTGGCTAGTATCTGCAGTGAATGACATCTGCACCTCATGTATGTGGGGCCCTTTGGCTGTGTGCTGGATGGGACAGGCCCGGATGGCTCCTTGTCACGGTCACCCATGTCCACACATCTATGTCTGTCTATGTTTGGCTTATTATAATGTGTTGTCCTTACATATATGCCTGTATTCCTATCCACTGTGTGTGCAAGGCAGGAGTGGTGCATACTGACATGTGTCTGCACTAAGAACTGCGACTGCCAGATATGTCTGGACCACTGGTGTTTGCAGACATGGCCTTCATGTGTTTAAGTGTGTGAGCATGCCCAGTATGACCTTTCAGTATGTTGTTGACTGACATTGCCTTCATACCTTCAAGTGTGTGAGCATGCCCAGTATGGCCATCTGTATCGCATGTGTGGATCAAGTCCAGGTAGTTTGTACTGCTGATGTTGACCGTTGTGTTGTACACCGAGAGGTAGCATGCTATGTCTGCAGGGTATCCTCGGTCATTTGGCAGTGACTGTTGCTACATATCTGCATAGCGGGGGGGGGGGCACCTGACTGTAGCTACATTCCTACACAGGAGCGGGGGGGAGCACACCTGACTGTTGCTATAAGTGTACGTTAGATGGGGGGCACACCTGACACTTGTACACATTTGCTAGGACTGTACTGGTATGTCAGGTACTCCATTTCAGTGTGTAGTCTTACCTATTGTGCTGGCTAGAGGCATACCAGTGTACTACAGATCTTAGCTTTAATTACCAACATATTAGTTTCTGACTTCCTACCCTTCACAACTTAGATCCAACTACCTGGCCTGCTGTAGTCCGTCTGTATGGGTCTGGGGGAGGGGTTACCCATAGTGCACATTCAGAGGCCATAGTATAGCATTTGTTTGTCTGTCTACACCTGTCCTGCTGGCTGAGACTTGTGTGGGTCTTATGGACACACATGTTGCTCAGCCCATTACCTGTAGTGGGTTGTGTCACCCTGTGAAGTACTGGCTGCTATGGTGACTCCAGTATGTGTTACAGATGTCATGGTGCCACTATGGATGTCTACTGTCTGCTGCCTTAACATTCGGCCACCCAATTCCCTTGCATGCTCACATCCATACCATAGCTAAAGGTAACAACACATTCTACTCCATTTGGAAATTGGTACATTGATTGACTTACCTTGAGGGTGTGCCAGACTTGAGGATGGTGCTGGAGGGCTGCCTATGTCTGATGCCCATAGTACACTCCCTATACATGGTTGAGCACAGGTAGTGTCATGTTTGGCATCCCTTTACTGTCTATGCGAGTCAGAGAGGGTGTTATTCCCTGGGTCCGTACTGTGTCAGTGCATATGCTATGTGTTGCCTCTTTGCCAAGGCCAGATCATACTGGGCATGCCTCTTTCTGCCTATTGGGTCAGGCTCAGGTTGTTCCCCCTCCGAGTCACTCTGTACCTGTACAGGCCTTGGCATTGGTGGGGGGCTGTGTGGCCCTGCCCCATGCTGTTCCTGCTGCAGCTGTTTCTGCAGGATCATATTGTGTAGCATAGCACATACCATAACAATTTGGGTGCATGTAGCTGGAGAATGCTGCAAGGCTCCAATGAATGTGTCCAGATACCGGAACCATGTCCTCAGCATCCCAAACACATGCTCTATTATATGTCTGGCCTGTGCGTGTGCCTCATTGTGGCATTATTGTTCAGGTGAGTGTGCATTTCTGATTGGTGTCATCAGCCACGGCTCCAGTGGGTACCCAGCATCCCCCACTAGGTGACTGTAGGGGATGTCCATATCGGCAAATCTGTGGTACGGCTGCATCAGATGCCATATTTCTGAATCGTCATAGCTTCCAGGGCAGCCAGCACACACATTCATTATAATGCCCTGGGCATCACATATGACCTAGCAGTTGATGGAGGGGTTTCCCCTGCGGTTGAGGTAGGCTCTACCCTGCTCACCAGGTGGTGCTTTGATGCATAAGTGCATGCAGTCTATAGCACCCACTACCCCAGGGTATTCTGCTGTTTGGTGGAAGAGACGCATATTGCTGGTCAACACCTCACGTGTGTTGAGGAAATAAACGTGCTCACTGGCATGTGCTGACATGGCATCCAGGAACTGGTGGAATACTCTGGATGCTGATGCCTGTAAGATCCCCATGATATCCCCAGTTGTGCTTTGGGAGGTACCTGTGGCTAGTATACCTAGGCCTACACATACCTTGGTATCCACTGGGATGGGTTCCCCTCAGCCAGTTTGCTGTGTCAGGTGTGGCTGGCACAGCTCAACAATTTGCTGTAGGAGGTCTCTGTCCACCCTATAGCACTCCGCTATCTCCAGCTCATGTAGCCCCTGGTAGGTTACCCTGAGACTGTACACTCTTCTCAGTCTCCTCACTGTGGGTTGTTTGGCAACATTCACATCCTCACCACCCTCACCTTTTGCACATGTTGTTCTATGTTGCCTGCTGCAGCCCCTTCTCATTTTGTAGGTTTGTTTGTTAAAATTTCCCCGCTTGTATACACTAGTGGTGTAGAGTGTGGAAAAACCAGAGGGGAAGTGTTTGCTTAGTTTATAGTAGTGTTCTGGGCTGGGCTGGTCTGCTGCCTCTGTAATTGGCTAATCCTGATACATTTCACCTGTCAGCTCAGCTAGTTCTCCTTGATTACTTTCCTACTGCTGTTTTCCCTTCCGATTGCCCTAGGCAGGTTTAGACACACCCCTAGATTAGCCGTGCTAAACTAGAAGCAATCCTGAGCCACAGGGCTCCAATCCAATTATAGTATGCCTGACACCCCCCCATGATGTCACCTATATCCAAGTCTTGCACCGGGCTATCTATACTCTTACACTCTTGGGACCTGCCTCACACCCTGGGGAAAACTGGGATTCACTATCCTTCACCTCATTTTCATAGGAGTGCCTGCTAATGCATTGTTACATGTCCTATACTGAGCCTCCCCTAAACCAACCACTGCTTACCGTAACGCAAACCCACACACACCCGCTCACAACTGCTTAAAAGTGCCTTACTCACTCTGTATCCAACGGCCCTTGTTCTGCCCAGCAACAAAGTAACCGGCCTCTGCAAGGCTCAAAACCAGGACCCTGCACACCACAACCGATGTGCTTTACCACTAAGCCATGGGAGATATACAGACATTGGATGTTATCACGAACATATCATCCAGCACAGTCATTCAACAGTATAGGGCATGTATTCCATTATGTAGATGTATGTGTGTCAATGTCTATATATATATATATATATATATATATATATATATATATATATATATATCTCAAGAACAAATCTCGTGACACCAAAGCATTAGAAAAGAATGAAAAGGAAAACACCAGCAGCTCCTGTGTTATGTACTGGTGTTAATCCCAAGGCAAGTGTGTTTTGGTCCGACACATGGGCTCAGACTGTATTCTGGGTAATAATAGGGTTGCTGACTTTACTCACCAGGCCTATTGCCAAATATATGGGTATGTTTTGGCAACCCAGTCTCTTGGCTGATTGTGACATATAGGGCCACTATATACGGAAACTACAAAACACTCCTCAACACATCCAGTGGCTAGACACTCACAGCCACCAACACATAGGGTATGACTGACAAACACACACACCTGCTATGCCTTGGAATAGAACACCTACCTGAGTACTTTAGCACACTACAGCATTATGCCGTTATAGAACGTGCTACCCAGATTACTGTGTTACAGCAGTCCTAGAGGTGTATTTCTAGGTGGGTGACATCAGCAGGATTGCCATAGTTGAGCATAGGACTTGTACAGAGTGTTTGTACTCTACAAAGCATTGTTCTGTCCTCAGGCAGACACACACACACACACACACACACACACACACACACACACACACACACACACACACACACACACTTGGCATGTCTAGGATTAGAACACCGACCTAACTACTTTATCACACTACAGCATTACGCAGTTACAGAACACACTACAGAGATTACTGGGTCACAGCAATCCCAGAGGTGTATTCCTAGGTGGGTGACATCATCAGCCTTGCCAAAGTTGAGTATAGGAATTATACGGAGTGTGAGTACTCTAAAAAGGATTGTTCTGTCCTCAGGCAGATGGACACACACATACACACACAGGTTGTGGGAGCAGAACACCTGCCTATCTACAGATCACTATTACAGTACTACACAGTTACGAGTCGCGCCACAAAGATTAAACATTCCAAGGCAGTCATTCTGACCTTCTAGGATTGCAGACATCAACAGGGATGCTGACAGTTAAGATGTACATAGCTATGAACCTGTTTGGTGAAAGTAGGAGTCCATCCTGAACAGGAGTATGCCCATCTGTGGAATGGACAACTACTATCACTATACAGGGTTACAATGGCCATGCTCATACACACAGAAGCACATAACTTACACAAGGTGTCAGTGGGCATGCTCACACACTTAGTAGTGCAGGGCTGTTTGGAATGCACTATGAATCCAACTACACAAGGTTATACTGGGCATGCTCATACAATTAGTAGCACAGGGCTGTTTGGGATGCACTCTGATTCTAAACACGGAAGGCCACAGTGGCCATGCTCATACAGTTAGACATACAGAATGTGTTGTAATGGACTCTGGTGTTAGTAGTTGTCATTGTTAGCAGGAACGCTGCACTACATATATCTGACACTGGTCATCTACACAACGTCTGCTGCTGTCCATCACCTTAGATGTATCAGTCTATACCAAGCACAATACTACCACTCACAGTGATGTCATGCTAGGAATGGCAACTGCTTGACCAACACACTGAGCCAATGTCCTGCTGTAATTATGAGGTTGCCCAGTGTCTGTCATTCTGGGATGACATGACTGACAGAAGACAAGCCTTTGTCACAGATCACATACATCCATGATTCAAGAGAGTGGTGATAATACCTAGGTCGCATTTGCCCATATAGTGCCATTCCAAGGCAAATGTCCTAAACACAGGATAACACCCTGACACCTAGAAGACAATTGCATTGTATGCTTATGCTAACCAGTGCTAGATGTGTTGCTGTCGTAATCACAGCTGCTCACTATAGAACCTACAATGGGGAATACTGACATCTGTACAGTGAGGAACACCTGGCTGAAGGCTCTGTAGTGCACATTAGCACTACCACCATATAACTCAGAACCAGACATGTGGGCCATAACACTGGTATGGACCACTCCAGGTGGTGGTGTCCCCACATTCATAACAGCTACTCAGATGTACAGACCAGTACTCCAACATAAGTCATCACAGATGAGCCAGGTGCAGGTCACAGTGTCAAAAGCTGTATTCTAGGATGTAATCCTCAGACACCACCATGTCCTCAGACCACAAACACACATCTATACATGTGGTATGACATATAATAGTACAACACCAAGTAACTTTTGACTGGTGGACTGTACCTAGCCCTACAACTGTGCAGACTACCCATGTACTGACACAGTTGCATCATGTGTTATGCAATGCAATGATACCACTGTTTGTAACCAGGTCAGCTGTACACATACCAGGGTCGCTCGGATATTGACAGCATTAACAGATGACTGTTGCTGTGCATCATTCAGTGTGTACACAACCTGACATGAAGCTATGATTGTACATGATGTTTATGTGGAGAGCAAATTGATTTGACATTTGTGTAGGATACAACCTGGGATGTGGACAGGTCCCATGCAGCCTGTATGAATGGCATTAGAGAGTGCAGCTTGTACCTGCATAGTTGTTATTACAAGGGCTCTGTAGTGTACATGGATATATGAATGTGTACCTGTTGGGGGGGGGGGGCAGTGTGTTTATGTTATCCAAGACCCTATCTGGATGAACAGGTGCTATTTCCATAGGTGCAGTACTTCTCATGCTATAGTGCTGTGAAGCACAGCAGGTCTTGTTGTTGCCATTATGTTTCATGACACAGCTATGGAATCCTCTGTGTTTGGTCTCATAATATGTGGATGATTATTTTCACAGTAGCTTTGTCTGGCATTATATGGTGTATCTGCATCTTACTGAGGCTGACCATGGATCAACTTCCACTCGTGTGTTGACTCTTGCAACAGTTACTACCTTCTGTGGTACAGTTTAAGGCAGGGTACCACCGGTTTACCTTCATGTTTGTGTTTGGTTGATTCCTGTTTCTGTTTCAATGGCATGATCACTGCACATATGTTAGTGCTTAAAGTGCATTTGTGTAGGACCCAGCATTTGCACATGCATTGTACATCTGCATGGGTGCTATGACAGTCACTACTTCACTCTTAAGGAGCGTAACATTGGCTTTGAAGACTGACTATGTGTGGCATACTGTTAGCCCTGTTGGTGTGACTGTGGTGATCCAGGTCATTGCTGTTGCTGACATCCAACATGCATTGAGCACTGGTGTTGGTAAATGATGAGTCTTTCCAGTTCATAATGGGATAGCTGAGTGGCCATGATTATGGTGTCCTGTCTCACAGCTGGTATTCCCCATTACAGCATAATGACAGTTTGGAATTCTGAGGCATGGTGGATGATCTGTCACAAGGTGCAATTTGGATTACACTTTGGCACAAACGTAGTTGCTCAGCATAATGCATCTTACGTTGTGCAAGTGCAACTATCGTGGGGGTGTACATATCCCTCAGGAAGTTGGACACACCTGTGGCCCATGTGTTCCAATAAAGGATGATGGCCAAGAGGTGAGGTATGTGTTATAACATGGTCATGCAGGGGTGCTCTCCAAAGCGTTGAACCATATCTCAATCATTGCACAGATATGTTCTCCATGTTTCAGATTGCCATAAGTGTGTCCATATTGAGTACCTGATTTGTATCATTGAGTAGCAAGACCCACAGTTTATTTCTTGGCTGTCCCTGTTGCACCAGTGGACTTTCACTTGAACCTGGCATGATGAGGGCACTATAGGGGAAGCATGATCCATTGCCAGTATCCAGATTCTCAGGGGTGACAGGTGCAGGCCCTGTCTGGCAAAGCATCATGGTCTGTCAACCATGTTATCCCAGGCAGAGAGATGCTGGATACTCTTTGAATTACACCAGTACATTACACAATTGTGGAATACAATCCTTGTCCCTGTACTGCTGCATCATTCTGGCCAATGGCAGAATGCTACCCAGGACTTGGGACATACCTGCATGGGCTACAAGACCTGACAGTTCCTACATGTGTTTCCATGCAGTCCAGGCTACTGCATCACAGGTCCTGCACAACAACATAGAATATGCCAGAGACATGTGTATAGTTCTAAAGGTGGTCTGAGTGTATGGGTATGTGGCTAATCATGGCAGACAGGCAGTTGACAGTATGTTTGCCCTCATATAGCTTGGTGTGTAACATAGTGCTAGAGTTTGCATTCACAAATGAGTACTGTTGGCCATGTTTCTGGCCACGTGTTCTGAGGTGTGACACAATTATGCAAACTATGCCATACAGTTTTTGTATTCTGTTGTCTGTCTATTCCAACTTGGGAGGCCTCTTGCTTGGCCAGATACTTAGAGGCCTCTGTGGATGTGTGTGATATCTGGTGGCATGTGTGTGTGTCCTTACTGTGTTCTGGTAAGGGTATGTGTTGGTTGTGGTGATGAGATGCATGTGTTAACCTACACCTCTTGACTGTCTAGTCCAGTCATGGGTGTAGAATGGACTGCCTCCAAGCTCACCCAATAGCTGCATCCCAGAAAATGTGTGGGCTGCGGTGTTAGGCAAGTTTGGCAGTGTACATGGCATAGAGATTGCATTCCCCCAGGATGGCCACATACACAAAGCTGACATTAGTAAACACCAGTAGCTGACTAGTGGACATGCCTGTATGAGCATTCAGTACTACAAGTACCACGTACTGTATTTAGTTTACTTACTGCTTATGAAGATGTTTTAGACAGTGATGCTCACATGTAAATATTTGTGTTATGGATGTGGCAACACTAGCTATTACAGGAACATGGTAGCTACCTTTAGTAGCAATCCCCCTCTGAGGACCACATCACATCCTGATAGTTGATTACAGATGATGCAAGTGTGAACAGGGCTGTATCCTTGTCTGGGTATATACTCACATACCCAGCAGAACCATGAGCTCTGTTGGGCACAGACACCCACTCCCCACACAGAGTCAAATATCAATAGACTCTGCTGCCACTATCGACATGATCAGGATATAATCAGATAGTGTACGCCATCACCTATGAAGCAGCTATTACACATGGGCAGCAGTTTCCTACATCTTACACTCCTACTGCAGATGTCACACTGGAGTTAAAGATGATATGCACCCTGTTTCATTACCAGTACTGTCAACATATTTCCAAGCAGCTGTTAGTCTGGCAATGAGAGGTTAGGCTACACAAATCTAAACGTTCAACCAGTGTGTCTCTACTGTCAATATCCACTCTATGTAGGTGTGCACATAGCCATTTGGCACAGCCCTGTAACAAGGGTTAGTACACATTTGCAGAACATGTACACATGCACAGCTGTCATTGCTTGCAAACAATACTAGAGAGGTGGATATTAGGCAAGGTGGACTTTTAGGCAAGGCTCAAAAGACAAACCCACCACCGTAAATAGCACAAGTAACCAGAAACTGAGGGTATGGCTTCTCAACGCCAGAAGTCTAAACCTCAAAATGCACACACTCGAGGCACTCCTCAGTATGGAGAACATCGATATCTGTGCAGTAACAGAAACCTGGTTTAAGGCTCCAGAGAACACCCCAGCACTACCAGGCTATAACTCATACCACACCTTTCGGCCACAGAACCCGGACCAGAACACAAAAGGCGGGGGTGTATCCATATTCATCAAGGATACTCACACCTCCAGGTTAGTGGCGCAGCACGATGCATCAGAGATCATCCAAGTGCAACTGACAATGGGCAAAACTGCAATCCAAATTGTAGCTTGCTACAGATCACCCACCATGACCCAGGACCCACATTCCGCATTTCTGGAGACACTGGGAAATATGCAGGTCCTACCAAACACCCTAATACTGGGTGATTTCAACTACCCAAACATTAACTGGGAGAACTACTCAAGTACTAACTCCCTTGCCCAGCGCTTCCTAGAATTTATAAACTCAAATGCCCTGGATCAACTGGTCAACACCCCCACCAGAGGGAACAACATATTGGACCTGGTCATCACCAACATGGGCGACCGGTGTTCCACACCCAACGTCAACCCCTCACTGGTTAGATCAGACCATAGACTAATCACTCTGGATATTCACATTCCACCCACAACCCCAACCAAGGAAACCACCATGAAAATCTTTTCCAAAGTAGACTTCTCATTGCTTAAGACCCAGGTGGAAAGGTTCACAGCCCCAACGCCAATGGACAGTGCTGTCCAAGATGCTGAAACCTATACAAAGGCAGTCTATGATCATCTGCAGGAATGCATGGATCGTGCTATCCCAAGTCAAACCTAGACTCACTCCTCCAAGAAAAGGAAACCGGTCTGGTGGACCCCTGCCATAAACAGGCTCTACAATAAAAGGAGGAAACTAGTACTGATAAGAGTGAAATCCCTAGAAGGACAGACATCCCTGATCAGTATCAGCAAGAAACTATGATCCCTCATGAAATCATCCAAGGCTAGCGTCAAAAGACAAATTTCCAAGGACCCTACAGATAACTGCAAAGCATTCTTTAGCTACGTCAAGAACCTAAGTGGGAACTCAGATCTGCTCTGATTTGGTGTAGACTGGCACAAAATACACTGAACTGACTGATATTGCCAACATTTTGGCAGACAAGTTCAGTGTAAACTTCACATCCCTCTCACCCCCTAAACAGCCCATAATCATACCAGAAGAATGTACAGCCCTGGCAATCACCGACACACAGGTTAAAACAGCCCTATCCAAAGCCAAAAATACAGCCTCAATGGGACTGGACAGCGTCCCGGGCTGTGTCTTACAAGAGCTCCAAATGAACTAACCCCTCACCTAAACACACTGTTCAAACCCAGCCTCTCTACAGGCTACATACCCACAGAGTGGCACACAGCAACAGTTATCCCACTCCACAAAGGTGGCGCCACAACGGACCCCGGGAGCTATTGCCCTATAAGCCTGACTAGCCTGATCTGCAAGGCTATGGAGCGCATCATCATGGAACTCATAAACAGAGACATTGAGAACCTCCAGACACTCAACCCAACCCAGGTCAGCTTGACTGAGTACAGATCATGCCTACTGAACCTGTTTGACGTCTTACAGTCACCTAGACTTTAGGTGGGGGGTGTGGTAGTTCACACATACTACCTGGACCTTGCCAAGGATTTTGACCACTCCCCACTCAGGTATTATATATAAACTCACCAGCCAGTACATACACCCATATATCACAGGTTGGGTTGCCAACAGGCTTACACACAGAACCCACATGGTAAGCCTAGCAGCCTCCAGGTCCAACTCTTAACCAGTCACAACTGGTGTCCCACAGGACTCAGTCCTGGGACCCCTACTGTTTTCCATATACTTCTCAGAGGTACAGGCAAACACAGGTGGACTACAGCAGACAGTGTTTGGTGATTACTGCAAACTGGGAGCCATAATTGACAGTCCAGCTGTCACAGACATCCTTCAAGGGGCCTCACATAGACCAACACAGGGTGTCAAAGTCATGGCCTCCAGCTAAAGGCCACAAACTGCATGGTCATTCCATTTTGGGAAAACTAAACACCCACATATTAACACATGAGTGGCAGCCACTTTAATACAGATGAGGTAATGGGTATGTGGGGACTACATTAGATAGTGATCTCTCCTTTGACAATCATATCTCCAAAGTAGTTAGGACATCCTTCTATGTAGGCCATCTGATTACTTAAGGGTTCACATCTAGACATACTGAGGTTATTGTGCCCCTTTACTCATCACTCATCAATCCCATCATCGGTATGATAACCCATTTGGGATGTACCTCAGAAGAAACATCCAACAGCTGAAGGGGCCACGAACATACCTCGCCAAGAAGACTACTGGCCTCAGACATGTGTCCTACGCTGCCAGACTGAATGAACTCTTGCATTACTCAGTGGCATCTCGTTTACTCAGAGATGATCTTTGCTGGCCAACAAAGCCATGTCCAAGTCAGGCTTAATGGATATGCTCCACCTATGGGAATCCATGTCACAGTGAGCCACACACTGTAATGAGCTACACCTTGCCACAACCATAACTGGAAGATGCTGGAGTGACAGATTCCTGTCACAGGTACTCCCCATGCTTTGGAACTACATCCCTGATTACATTATATGGAGTCCTCACTAACACTCCAGGGAAACCCTGCAGAGTGGATGGGGAACAGTGGATACACTCCAGGGATCCTGCAATTGGCTCTGCTCCACAGAGGGACAGTTAGTTAATCAATGGGGTGGCGACAGCTGACACATTTTGGCTAGGCTTATGAATGGCCTCGGGCAGTTAGCCAAGTACCTACCTATGTACCTATGAACCTATACATACAGTATCAGCACATGCTGATAGCTTAATTTACTGTTCAGGTGTTGACTTACCTTGTGCCAATAGCAGTTGTGTGTGCAATAGTTGAGGGCTGCCTATGTAGGATGCAGACAGTAGACTGCCTATACATGACAATTTACAGGTGGTCTTGTGTGTGTGCCATCCATGTTTACTGTGTGTGCAGGTGGAGAAGGGTGTCAGTCCATAGGTGCCTACACTGTCAGTGTGTGTGCTATACGTTCCCTCTTTGCCAAGGCATGGGCATACTGGGAATGCCTCCATCTGCCTACTGGGGCTGGCTTAGGGTGTTCATGGTCTGAGTCCCTCTGTGCTTGTGGGGCCCTTGGCAATGGTGGTGGGCTGTGAGAGCCTTCACCATTTTGTCTCTGCTGCAGCTGTTTATGCAGGATCATATTGTGTAGCATGGCACATTCTATGAAGATGTGGGCACACGTGCCTGGAGAGTATTGCAAGGCTCCACCAGATATGTCCAAGCAACGGAACCATGATTTCAGCAACCCAAACACACACTCTATGATGATTCTGGTTTGTGTTCTGGCGTTCTTGCATGGGTGTGCATTTCTGATGAGAGTCATCATCCACGGTTCCAGTGCATAGCCAGTATCCCCAACCAGGTGGCCATATGGGATGTCCCCCCTGGCAAATACCTGATACAGCTGTGAGGCATGCCAGATGTGGGAGTCGTGACAGCTTCCAGGGCTGCCAGCACACACATCCATGATAATGCCCTGGGCATTGCACATGACCTGGCAGTTGATGGAAGGGTATCCCTTGCAGTTTATATATCACCTACCCTGCTCACTGGGCGGTGACTTGATGTGTATGTGCGTGCAGTCTATTGCACCCAGTAGCTCCGGGTATTCTGCCACATGGTGGAAGAGATGCATATTGCTGGCCAACTCCTCCTGCATTCGGGGGAAGTATATGTGCTCATTGGCAAGTGGTAACATGGCATCCAGGAACTGGTGGAGTACCCTGGATGCTGATGCCTGTGAGATCCCCAGGATATCCCCAGTTGGCCTTTGAAAGGTACCTGTAGCTAGTATTCTCAAGCTTACACATACCTTCTTGTCCACTGGGATGGGTTCCCCTCTGTTATTTCTGGCTCTGAGGCGTGGCCGGCACAGCTCAACAAGTTGCTGTATGGTGTCCCTATCCACCCAGTAATGCTCTACTATCTCCATATCATTTAGCCCCTGGTAGGTTACCCTGGGTCTGAACACTCTTCTCCTCCTCCGGTGCCTGAGGTGGTTGTCAGCATCATCCTCCACACCACCTTCAGTCTCCAACACATGCTGGTGAATCAAAGCTATGGCAGCCCCTAACATGTACATATTAAAAGTTCCCCGTCTGTATACACCGATGGTGCAGAGTGTATGGGAATACACAAGTGTGTGTGAGGTGCTTTCACACTTTATACTATTATGCTATGGATGCTGCTGATGTCATTGGGTGTGTATGTGCAATTCCAGCTGCAGGGTATCTTAATTATGGGTTTTACAGTGAGTACTGCAATTGTGGGGCCTTTGGTGTTGAATTATGCTTGCCTGCCTTGATTCATCTGTTGCCCTTTAATTCACTTTTCAACCCGAATCCCCTCCCATTGTCAGGCATGCATCCAGCTGCCGGCTTTCTTGTTTTTTACTTTTCCTACCCAGGAATGTGTTGCGAAATGTGTTATGTAGCTGATCTACTACAATTTTGCTGTGATCTGCTGTGACAGTACTGTTTTCTTTGCAGTACGGCACCTCCCCTTTCCTGTTCTGCAGGTAGCTGCTAGCAGCCTTGTTAGCTGTTGTCAATGGACCACTGTGGGTTCCTAGGTGTTAATTACTCATTTGTACTCCAATTTCCATGCTGCAGCATTTCCTTATTTTTTCCCTTATCCTTCCTGTTTCTGCTCTGGTGCGTGCCACGCACAGCCGTTTCCCGGGTTTACAGTGCATTTTCATCCACGTTCACATGTACATTCGGTTACCTTGTGTGCTCTCAGCTAACCAAAGCTAGGCTAATTCAACACACCCCTATCCTGCAGCTTTGCTTAGCAACAGGCAAACTGGATTAGCAATGCTCCAATGTGCTTACAGCAAAGGTGGCACACCCCTCTCTTGATGTCATTTTTATCTCCAGGGCACACCTCGGTGTTGTAACGCTATGCTGTGAGGTACATCCTTACACCAGGGGGGAATTTGTGATTCACTATTACTCCTTTCATTTGCATGGCATTGCCTACTAATTCCTAGTTACTGCGCAGAACAGTCACAGCCCCTTAGCAGCCCTTGCTCCATGGTGTGGTGTAGCATGCGTGCCATTGACTATTATGGGGAAATCATGAAAAGTGTTATTTTGCAGTTTTATTCCATATAATTCTATTTTCATTGTGATCCTGTTTGCGCACCGATGCCCTGCGCTTTAACTTCACGTTAGTGTGGGCATAACATTGTGTTCTTTTTTATATTTTGTGCATGTTTTTTATGCCAGTGGCTATATATTTAGCCATTGGCATATATTAACGGTATAATACATGTACTTGGTCTGCTGTCATGGCTCCGATTTTATGTCTGCAAAAATGTAAACATTTTTTTCGGTTTACATTTCTGCATGCTTACACTACACCTGCACCACTTCCTGAATTGCTATATACCTTCATTTGCATGCTACACTGCTGCACATGGGGTGATTAGCATACAGGCACCAGGAGCTGTGCAGGCATAGCGTACGCAGGTAGTGCACATTGAAACAGCTCATACCTGAATCACTCAGCGGCCATATTTAGTGTTAGATCGCCGACACTACGCCTGCACCTGGCACAAGCTTCATGAATCCGGGGATGTATGTTAACGGGTCTATATTATAACACTGAATTTTATAAAGTTCGAATGTTATAATATCGAATCAGTTTTGTTGAACGCTGAAAACAGCGAAGGTGCAGGACACCGAATTCTTTTCCAGGGAAAGAATTTGGTGGGCCGTTGCTGTGGCTTCGCTGTTTTCATCATTTGATATGTTGGAGCGTTATGGGTCGGGTTCAGGTAAGTGTGCGATTGTGTGTAGATTAGGGTTAGGGGGCGGATTAGGTGAGTTAGGGTTAGGGAGCGGGTCAGGTAAGTGTGCGGTTGTGTGTAGGTTAGGTTAGGGCGGGTTAGGTGAGTTAGGGTTAGGGCGGGTCAGGTAAGTGTCGTTGTGTGTAGGTTAGGGTTAGGCGGGTTAGGTGAGTTAGGTTAGGGGCGAGGTGAGTGTGCAATAGTGACGGACCTTAGGGTTAGGGTCGGGTTAAGGTAAGTGGATAGCTAGTAGTGTATGTAAAGTTTAGTTTAGGTTTAGCTGTAGGATTTTAAGTGCATGTGTGTGGATTGCTGTTTTTTGTGTATGTTTCTCGGAATAGCGATTTTTTTCCCTGAGGAAAAAATTTGCTATTCTGACTGTTCGATGTTTGCGGATTTTGGTGTTTAGGGTTCAATATTATAACATTCAATCTTTGTAGATTTCGATGTTATAATATAGACCCATATGTTAACCTACTCATTAATAAGATATGTGAGTGAACTATTTTCAGTTTGTGAGTTAGTCTATTGTATTATGTACTATTATTATTTTAATAAAAAATATATATGTAACTAGTATGGTTTCACCTGGGGATCTACCATAATATTGTAACTCATTTTACATTGTGTATTAAGGGTAGAATCTTAACTGAGCATTTTTATATATATGTATATTTACATATTATCTTCTTCTTCTTTCGGCTGCTCCCGTTAGGGGTCGCCACAGTGGATCATCCGTTTCCATTTCTTCCTGTCCTCTGCATCTTGCTCTGTCACACCAACCACCTGTATGTCCTCTCTCACCACATCCATAGACCTTATCTTAGGCCTTCCTCTTTTCCTGTTACCTGGCAGCTTCATCCTTAGCATCTTTTTCCCAATATACTCTGCATCCCTCTTCGGCACATGTCCAGACCAACGTAATCTTGCCTCTCTGGTTTTGTCTCCAAACGTTCTAACCTGGGCTGACCCTCTAATATACTTGTTCGTAATCCTGTGCACCCTTGTCACACCCAGTGCAAATCTTAACATCTTTAACTCTGCCACGTCCAGCTCTGACTCCTGCCTTTTTGTCAGTGCCACTGTCTCCAACCCATATAACATAGCTGGTTTCACTACCCATACATATTTACATATTATATATACATATATTCTTTACATCCTTTTTTATATTTCATACTTTATATTCTAAAATTTATATGTGTGTTTATATTTATATTTACATGTGCACTGTTTTATGTTATTTAAATAATCTTTTTAAACTAGTGTTAAAATTTAGACACAAGTTAGTAGTGTTGATTATAAGATTGGTTAATTAATTAATTAATTAATTAATTAATTAATTAATTAATTAATAGGTAGTTTAGTATAGTATTTAAGTGACTATAGGAGTACAGTTTTTGTCTGATGAAGTTTAGTCACTGGACTAAATGAAAAGCGCTTTACAGGATTGTTGTGGATTTACAATAAAGTGCGGAGTGTTTTTAGCGTACAGTCCTTTTTTGGTCCGGAATTAGCAGGGATGTCAGCTTTCCCAAATGGATTAATAATGCATTTTTTGCATTTAGCTTTAATGTGTGGCTTTGGCACCAATCATTTATCTGCATTAACCCTGTTTGAAGTATATTAACAACACTGGGGGACTCAGTAATTGCTCCCAGTTTGCAATTGTCAGCAAACTTGGGTAGCCACAGGCCATCGAAGTTTGCCTGGACTTCTGAGAAATAAATTCTGAACAGTAAGGAGCCTCTGTACAGAACCCTGTGGTACACCACTGCTTACTGATCTTTTGCTAGAGGAGAAGTCACCCACTTTTACAGCATGTGTCTAGTCGGTGAGCCATTTGGCTACCCATCTGATAATGTAGGGGTTAATTCCCATTTTGGAGAGTTTATCTACAACACCTGAGTGGGGGATTGTATCACATGCCTTAGCTAGGTCAAGATAGGTAGTATGCACTGTCATTCTCTCATCCAGGGCCTTGGTGACTTTCTCAAAGAAGTCAACCATGTTTAACAGGCTTGATCTACCTTTAACGAATATGAACTGGTTTGGGTTGAGAGTTTGAAAATTACTTATGTCCTGGTTAATAAGGTCCATAATGATTCTTTCCATGGCTTTGCAGATGAGGCTAGTCAAGCTTATGGGCCTAGAATTCCAAGGGTTAGTTGATGGTCCACCTTTGTGCAGAGGGATTGCTGTTGCTGTCCTCCATTCCACTGGAATATAGCCAGTTCTCAGGCTGTGGTTGAACAGGGATTCCAGTGGGTCTGCTACTTTATGTTTTAATTTGTTAAAAAGGTAACCTGGGATGTCAGCTGGTCCCATTGATGCTGTGTTTGTGGCCTTGGAGAGCACCAAGATGACCTGATCTCTTGAGATAATAGGTTGAGGAATGGTGGCATGTTTACTTTGGGGGATGACTGGTGGGGACGGGGGGTGTGACGTTTTCTCCAAATCTGTCAGATAGCAGGTTGGCTATTACCTCTGGTTGAGTATGAGTGGTGCCTTTCACAACCAGTTCAGCAAATAGCTGGGTATTCCCTTTTAGATTTCAGATGTAGTTAAAGAATGCCTTGTGATCATGAGACCTGTGGAATAGATTGATTGCATAAATGATTTTTCAGCTACAGCCCAAAACTACAAATTGACAAAATATGAACAGGAATATCACAATGCATTTAAATTAATAAAATATACAAGTCTGAAATATAACTTCAAGTAAAAAAATGCAGTTGTGACTGCTGTTCTCTAACTGTGAAAGTGCAGTCAAGTACTGTACTTTAAGACTGCGACATCTCCCTGCAGTGGTATGATGTCCCTAATGTTGTAAAATGCTCCTGACTGCTTCAAATTCTTGCTTTGTCTCAAATAAAATGTGTGATGTTCTGTCAAAGTCCGACTTAGTAAATGATGGCAACATTAAAGTTTCACTCTTTTTATTTCTCAGCAAATGCATGTTAATGCAACATTTTCATCAGAGGCGCCTAACTTAACTGAAGGCGTAAAGTCAGGCAAGAAGTTTTAATAACGTTTTTATAAGCAGAATAAAAATCATACAGTATTTTTTATTGTTCTTTTACATAAATTGTTTCTGGCATGACTAAAAATCTAACGAAACTGGGGCCAACTTGCATTAATGAAAAAAAATGACTTAAGGCAAGGAAGAAACTGTATTAACATCTGAAAACACCGTGACAGCAAAGTTATTCCAGTTTCTTGCCTACATTAAGTCGTATTTTATCATCATCATCATCATCATTATTCTTACTGTTGTTACTTCATAAATGGCTGCCCAGAATGTACCTGGGTGGGCTGCTGCCAGTTCAGTTGAGGTCCGTAATCCACAGAACTGCACTGACATGTTCAACAATATGACTGTTATTAATTATTAAATAACAGTGAAAACCATAAAACTATCAGAAGTTGGAATGAAACAATGAAGTGTCAGTTGTAAGAAAATTGCTTTATTTCCTGTATTGTCAAACACAGAATGAAAGTGCTTATTATTTTTTTACAACTGACACTTTGTTGTGTCATTCCAACTTCTGATCATTTATAGTAAATAACAGTGCAAAATCCCAGAGCTGGATCATGGTTAAATGGGGCCCTAGGCAGGGTAATAGATTGGGCCCCTCCCTAGAGCAGCCCCTCCTGCAGGAACACCCTACCCCTCCAGCAGCAGCCCCCTCCCCAGCCACTCCAGCATTCCATTACTGCTCCAGTTCCTCCAAACCCTAGGCTGTTTCTTACTTTACAAACTATCAGAAGGTAGTCCCCAGTGGGACTACCAAAAATTGACAGCATATTTGGATCTCCAACCATTACACAAGCAAGGGCAGGTATGTTCAAGGACTAAATGGTGGGAGAGCATGATAATACATGTGTTGGGACAACATACATGTAGGGCCCCTAATGTTGGGGGGAGGGCAATGTGTGGAGGTGTGTCATGGCCGTGAAAGCAGCTGGATAATGGATGGATTGCGTGTATGTCGAACTCGGGTGGGGTCGAGGAACCATGGGTATGTGATTATGAATCCAGGTGTGTCATGGTTGGATGGCCTGGTTCTAATTGGACTGTCTTGTGAAGGCCAGCGAGTTAGTTATAAGTATGTATGCATACACACATTCATACATCTATATCTAGAAGTACATTCCCTGTAACATATCCATTCCATTTGCAGACATAAGCACATGAATGTGCCCTTACAAACCTCAACAGTAGATAGAATAATAGGTAGTGCATAAGAGGGAAGGGACGAAATTGCTAAAACGCAGAAGTGTGTACAATGTCTGAAGTCAGTGCTATGCTGAATAAATCAAATGTGAGGACTGTCTCACACAGGGAATTATCCCTGTGATCTGCCTGCAAAGGCAGTGCCAAATACCAAACCGGTCTATTTGTAAAAGAATCACGCCGAACACGCCACATAATTAGTTCTCATGCCGCCAACTTCATGCGTTACCATATAGTCAGACTAATTAATTCATTGTAGTGTCATGTTAACGGGAGTAAGTATGTAAAGAAGTAAGAGTCTAATCTTGACATAAAGACAGGAGTGTCCCATGTGGGATAACGCAAAAAGGTGCAAATAGTGTCCTATTGGTCACTCATAAATCACCAATGTTTGTGGACTAAACGTTAGGGATTTCTGAGGATACATGTAGAGAGTCAACTTGATGTGGGATGGGTCTACAGGGGTAGGAGGGAGCCAATGTGTACTGGTGTGGATACACCATGAATCCAACTGGAGAATGGATGACTGTATTGTTAGTGAAGTGTTGGGGTGAGTGTTTGGGGAATTAGGAGACATGGGTATATATGCAACTGAAGCAGCACAGCAATAGTGCATTGGTCAGAGCATTCGCCTAACAAACAGGCATTCACAGTCCGAGTCCCACACTAGTTAACATATCATTTTCCATGTGGAATGTTATTATATAAACATGGGTAAATGTAATTGCTTTTTTCTGAGGAAGTTCACGTAATAAATGAGTGAGTGAAAGCGCTAAATCCATTCGTTTTCTAGTGATCATTGGATTTAAACTTGAAGACTGTCTTTTTTGAGTTTTTCTTTGTATATAAACATATTTATACATCGTATTGCTGTAAAACCTACATAAGAACATGTCATGTGAAATGGAGTACTGCATGAAATGTTTAATTAATGTCATTCAATCTCAGTGTTAGTGACATAATGAATAAGTTACTAATAAGCAGATGTAAGCACAAATATGCAGTAGTAAACATATATAAGCACCAGTAAGCATGTTTAAGTGCGTTTGCATGGGGGTACTTTTCTGTTAACGGGGCAACACTGTTAATGTGGTGTTAATGTGTGCTGACTTCCGAATCCAGTGTCAAACCCTGTATTTGTGTTAGTCTTAACATGTGTGTGTAAAATGTAGAAGTTACAGTTGTTTTCATTTTGTTTTTACATTTTATCCATTTAACTGATTTACACACAACTGTTAACATTAACATCCAAACAGCATGGCTTGAGATTGGAGTCGGAGCTCAGCACCCACATTGAAAGTGTTTGCCTGAAAGCAGAAGAGTGCAAAAACAAAGACAAAGGCCTACCTTTACAGCAGTCTATCCATTATAGGGAAAGCAGGCATTGTAGAAAACGTTTTGATTGTCAAATACCCATCCTCAGCATCTCTAATTATACTTACTCGGCTTCTTTAAACCGTGTGTATGCCATTACAATCAGTAAACAGTGATTGTTTGTTTTTTAATAGTGTCAGGCATGGATTTAGGAAGGCATTGCTGTGCCCGGAAATAACTGTGTTTACGATGTATACATCTGTTGGTATTGTACAAGGCATTTATATAATTAATCCAAGTTGAAGCCTAATCTTAACAACTTGTGTCTTGTAAGCCCTTCACGGCAAACATATACATAGCAATTTCACTGTGTTTTAATCATCATTTCACATGCCTCACAGAGGACTGAAAACTGTCTGATTACAAATGGTCAGCATGACAACGTCTTTGTGAACTGTAAGCACAGGCAGTTACTTCACGTTAGGCATTTCATGCAGTGTACATATCACCATGTCATGACTAATTAACAGAAGACAGGAATGTCCTGTTGTTTGCAAGTATTTCCTTATTACTGATTTCCTGTCTGTGTGACTTACTTGGGCAACACTTTAAAGCGATCGCTGCACTGTAATGCAGTACCTTAGCACGTCTGTCAGGCAGACGTGTGTAAAATTAGACTAGTTACTTGGTTAAACATTTAATTATTAACACAAGCATTTTATACCGACATGTGCTCAACAGGCATGTTAATGAGCTGCATTACACCTGAATGATTGCATTAATAGTGTTTCCCTAATAATGGAAATGTACCCATTCAACAGTATAGGACATGTATTCAATTATGTAGATGTATGTGTGTTAATGTCCCCATATATATATATATATATATATATATATATATATATATATATATATATATATACATACATACATACATATAGATATACATACATAGATATAGATTTTATATATATATATATATATATATATATATATATATATATATATATATATACACATACACACATAACATAGATATAGATTATATATCCCAAGAACAAACCTCGTGACACCAAAGCATTAGAAAAGAATGAAAAGGAAAACACCTGCAGCTCCTGTGTTATGTACTGGTGTTAATCCCAAGGCAAGTGTGTTTCTGTCCGACACATGGGCTCAGACTGTATTCTGGGTAATAATAGGGTTGCTGACGTTACTCACCAGGCCTATTGCCAAATATATGGGTATGTCTTGCCAACCCATTCACTTGGCTGATTGTGACATATATGGCCACTATATAGGAAAACTGCAAAACACGCTCCCCAACACATCCAGTGGCTAGGCACTCACAGCCACCAACACACAGGATATGACTGACAAACACACACCTGCTATGCCTCGGAATAGAACACCTACCTAACTACTTTAACACACTAAAGCATTACGCAGTTACAGAACACGCTACCGAGATTACTGGATTACAGCAGTCCGAGAGGTGTATTTCTAGGTGGGTGACATCAGCAGGACTGCCAGAGTTGAGTATATGAATTGTACGGAGTGTGAGTACTCTAAAAGCATTGGTCTGTCCTCAGGCAGACGGTCTCACACACACACACACACACACACACGCGCACACACACAGTTGGCAAGTCTGGGATTAGAACACTGACCTAACTACTTTATCGCACTACAGCAATACGCAGTTACAGAACGCACTACAGAGACTACTGGGCTATGACTTTCCCAGAGGTGTATTTCTAGGTGAGTGACACCAGCAGCCTTGCCAAAGTTGAGTTTAATAATTGTACGGACTGTGAGTAGCCGAAAAAACATTTCTCTCTACACAGTCTGAGACAGACAGACACGCACACAATCACACACACAATTGGCAAGTCTGGGGTTAGAACTACTACCTAACTAGTTTATCACTACAGCAGTACACAGTTATGGGATGCACCGTGGAGATTACTGAGCTACAGCTCTCCCAAAGGTGTATTTCACATTGGATGACCTCAGCAGGCTTGTCATAATACTGCTATGGGGAGGGCAGTGCGTGCATGGGCCATAACCCATTCATTTAGGGGTTGACATGCCACATGTGGGCACACATGGGGTCATATGTCACAGGTACATGTATACAGCTACTAGATTACTACTTCCTAGTACAGTCATGTTGCACAGCTGGCACGTGCACCACATCGTCTGTCATGCTGACAGATACTGGTGGCTAGTATCTGCAGTGAATGACATCTGCACCTCATGTATGTGGGGCCTTTTGGCTGTGTGCTGGATGGGACAGGCCCGGATAGCTCCTTGTCACGGTCACCCATGTCCACACATCTATGTCCGTCTACCTTTGGCTTATTATAATGTGTTGTCCTTACATATATGCCTGTATTCCTATCCACTGTGTGTGCAAGGCAGGAGTGGTGCATACTGACATGTGTCTGCACTAAGAACTGAGACTGCCAGATATGTCTGGACCACTGGTGTTTGCAGATATGGCCTTCATGCGTTTGTGTGTGTGAGCATGCCCAGTATGACCTTTCAGTATGTTGTTGACTGACATTGCCTTCATACCTTCAAGTGTGTGAGCATGCCCAGTATGACCATCTGTATTGCATGTGTGGATCAAGTCCAGGTAGTTTGTACTGCTGGTGTTGACCTTTGTGTTGTACACCGAGAGGTAGCATGCTGTGTCTGCAGGGTATCCTCGGTCATTTGGCAGTGACTGTTGCTACATATCTGCATAGCGGGGGGGGGGGCACCTGACTGTATCTACATTCATACACAGGAGTGGGGGGGCACACCTGACTGTTGCTTTAAGTGTACGTTAGATGGGGGGGCACACCTGACACTTGTACACATTTGCTAGGACTGTACTGGTATGTCAGGTACTCCATTTCAGTGTGTAGTCTTACCTATTGTGCTGGCTAGAGGCATACCAGTGTACTACAGATCTTAGCTTTAATTACCAACATATTAGTTTCTGACTTCCTACCCTTCACAACTTAGATCCAACTACCTGGCCTGCTGTAGTCTGTCTGTATGGGTCTGGGGGAGGGGTTACCCACAGTGCACATTCAGAGGCCATAGTACAGCATTTGTTTGTCTGTCTACACCTGTCCTGCTGGCTGAGACTTGTGTGGGTCTTATGGGCACACATGTTGCTCAGCCCATTACCTGTAGTGGGTTGTGTCACCCTGTGTAGTACTGGCTGCTATGATGACTCCAGTATGTGTTACAGATGTCATGGTGCCACTATGGATGTCTACTGTCTGCTGCCTTAACATTTGGCCACCCAATTCCTTTGCATGCTGACATCCATACCATAGCTAAAGGTAATAACACATTCTACTCCATTTGGAAATTGGTACATTGATTGACTTACCTTGAGGGTGTGCCAGACTTGAGGATGGTGCTGGAGGGCTGCCTATGTCGGATGCACATAGTACACTCCCTATACATGGTTGAGCACAGATAGTGTCATGTTTGGCATCCCTTTTACTGTCTATGCGAGTCAGAGAGGGTGTCATTCCCTGGGTCCCTACTGTGTCAGTGCATATGCTATGTGTTGCCTCTTTGCCAAGGCCAGGTCATACTGGGCATGCCTCTTTCTGCCTATTGGGTCAGGCTCAGGTTGTTCCCCCTCCAAGTCACTCTTTACCTGTACAGGCCTTGGCATTGGTGGGGGGCTGTGTGGCCCTGCCCCATACTGTTCCTGCTGCAGCTGTTTCTGCAGGATCATATTGTGTAGCATAGCACATACCATAACAATTTGGGTGCATGTAGGTGGTGAATGCTGCAAGTCTCCAATGAATGTGTCCAGATACCAGAACCATGTCCTGAGCATCCCAAACACACGCTCTATTATATGTCTGGCCTGTGCGTGTGCCTCATTGTGGCATTATTGTTCAGGTGTGTGTGCATTTCTGATTGGTGTCATCAGCCAAGGCTCCAGTGGGTACCCACCATCCCCCACTAGGTGACTGTAGGGGATGTCCATATCAGCAAATCTGCGGTACGGCTGCATCAGATGCCATATTTCTGAATCGTCATAGCTTCCAGGACAGCCAGCACACACATTCATTATAATGCCCTGGGCATCACATATGACCTAGCAGTTGATGGAAGGGTTTCCCCTGTGGTTGAGGTAGGCTCTACCCTGCTCACCGGGTGGTGCTTTAATGCATAAGTGCATGCAGTCTCTAGCACCCGCTACCCCAGGGTATTCCGCTATTTGGTGGAAGAGACGCATATTGCTGGTCAACACCTCACGTGTGTTTAGGAAATAAATGTGCTCACTGGAATGTGCTGACATGGCATCCAGGAACTGGTGGAATACTCTGGATGCAGATGCCTGTGAGATCCCCATGATATTCCCAGTTGTGCTTTGGGAGGTACCTGTGGCTAGTATACCTAGGCCTACACATACCTTGGTATCCACTGGGATGGGTTCCCCTCGGCCAGTTTGCTGTGTCAGGTGTGGCCGGCACAGCTCAACAATTTGCTGTAGGAGGTCTCTGTCCACCCTATAGCACTCCGCTATCTCCAGCTCATGTAGCCCCTGGTAGGTTACCCTGAGTCTGTACACTCTTCTCTGCCTCCTCACTGTGGGTTGTTTGGCAGCATTCACATCCTCACCACCCTCAGCCTTTTGCACATGTTGTTCTATGTTGCCTGCTGCAGCCCCTTCTCATTTTGTAGGTTTGTTTGTTAAAATTTCCCCGCTTGTATACACTGGTGGTGTAGAGTGTGGAAAAACCAGAGGGGAAGTGTTTGCTTAGTTTATAGTAGTGCTCTGGGCTGGGCTGGTCTGCTGCCTCTGTAATTGGCTGATCCTGATACATTTCACCTGTCAGCTCAGCTAGTTCTCGTTGATTACTTTCCTACTGCTGTTTTCCCTTCCAATTGCCCTAGGCAGATTTAGACACACCCCTAGCTTAGCCATACTAAGCTAGGAGCAATCCTGAGCCACAGGGCTCCAATCCAATTACAGTATGCCTGACACCCTCCCCATGATGTCACCTATATCCAAGTCTTGCACTGGGCTATCTATACTCTTACACTCTTGGGACCTGCCTCATACCCTGGGGAAAACTGGGATTCACTATCCTTCACCTCATTTGCATAGGAGTGCCTGCTAATGCATTGTTACATGTCCCATACTGAGCCTCCACTAAACCAACCACTGCTTACCATCATGGAAACCCACACACACCCGCTCACAACTGCTCAAAAGTGCCTTACTCACTCTGTATCCAACGGCCCTTGTTCTGCCCAGCAACAAAGTAACCGGCCTCTGCAAGGCTCAAAATCAGGACCCTACACACCACAACCGATGTGCTTTACCACTAAGCCATGGCAGATATACAGACATTGGATGTTATCACGAACATATCATCCAGCACAGTCATTCAGCAGTATAGGGCATGTATTCCATTATGTAGATGTATGTGTGTCAATGTCTATATATATATATATATATATATATATATATATATATCTGAAGAACAAACCTCGTGACACCAAAGCATTAGAAAAGAATGAAAAGGAAAACACCAGCAGGTCCTGTGTTATGTACTGGTGTTAATCCCAAGGCAAGTGTGTTTCTGTCCGACACATGGGTTCAGACTGTATTCTGGGTAACATTAGGGTTGCTGACGTTACTCACCAGGCCTATTGCCAAATGTATGGGTATGTCTTGCCAACCCAGTCTCTTGGCTGATTGTGACATATAGGGCCACTATATACGGAAACTACAAAACACTCCTCAACACATCCAGAGGCTAGACACTCACAGCCACCAACACATAGGGTATGACTGACAAACACACACACCTGCTATGCCTTGGAATAGAACACCTACCTGACTACTTTAACACATTACAGCATTATGCCGTTATAGAACGTGCTACCGAGATTACTGGGTTACAGCAGTCCTAGAGGTGTATTTCTAGGTGGGTGACATCAGCAGGATTGCCATAGTTGAGCATAGGACTTGTATGGAGTGTTTGTACTCTAAAAAGCATTGTTCTGTCCTCAGGCAGGCAGACAGACACACACACACACACACTTGGCATGTCTGGGATTAGAACACTGACCTAACTACTTTATCACACTACAGCATTACGCAGTTACAGAACACACTACAGAGATTACTGGGTCACAGCAATCCCAGAGGTGTATTCCTAGGTGGGTGACATCATCAACCTTGCCAAAATTGAGTATAGGAATTATACAGAGTGTGAGTACTCTAAAAAGGATTGTTCTGTCCTCAGGCAGACGGACACACACACATACACACACAAGTTGTGGGAGCAGAACACCTGCCTATCTACAGATCACTATTACAGTACTACACAGTTACGAGTCGTGCCACAAAGATTAAACATTCCAAGGCAGTCATTCTGACCTTCTAGGATTGCGGACATCAACAGGGATGCTGACAGTTAAGATGTACATAGCTATGAACCTGTTTGGTGAAAGTAGGAGTCCATCCTGAACAGGAGTATGCCCATCTGTGGAATGGACAACTACCATCACTATACAGGGTTACAATGGCCATGCTCGTACACATAGAAGTACATAACTTACACAACGTGTCAGTGGGCATGCTCATAGACTTAGTAGCGCAGGGCTGTTTGGAATGCACTATGAATCCAACTACACAATGTTATACTGGACATGCTCATACAATTAGTAGCACAGGGCTGTTTGGGATGCACTCTGATTCTAAACACGGAAGGCCACAGTGGTCATGCTCATACAGTTAGACATACAGAATGTGTTGTAATGGACTCCGGTGTTAGTAGTTGTCATTGTTAGCAGGAACGCTGCACTACATATATCTGACACTGGTCATCTACACAACGTCTGCTGCTGTCCATCACCTTAGATGTATCAGTCTGTTCCAAGCACAATACTACCACTCGCAGTGATGTCATGCTAGGAATGGCAACTGCTTGACCAACACAGTGAGCCAATGTCCTGCTGTAATTTTGAGGTTGCCCAGTGTCTATCATTCTGGGATGACATGACTGACAGAAGACAAACCTTTGTCACAGATCACATACATCCATGATTCAAGAGAGTGGTGATAATACCTAGGTTGCATTTGCCCATATAGTGGCATTCCAAGGCAAATGTCCTAAACACAGGATAACACCCTGATACCTAGAAGACAATTGCATTGTATGCTTATGCTACCCAGTGCTAGATGTGTTGCTGTCGTAATCACAGCTGCTCACTGTAGAACCTACAATGGGGAATACTGACATCTGTACAGTGAGGAACACCAGGCTGAAGGCTCTGTAGTGCACATTAGCACTACCACCATATAACTCAGAACCAGACATGTGGGCCATAACACTGGTATGGACCACTCCAGGTGGTGGTGTCCCCACATTCATATTAGCTACTCAGATGTACAGACCAGTACGCCAACATAAGTCATCACAGATGAGCCAGGTGCAGGTCACAGTGTCAAAATCTGTATTCTAGGATGTAATCCTCAGACACCACCATGTCCTCAGACCACAAACACACATCTATACATGTGGTATGACATATAATAGTACAACACCAAGTAACCTTTGACTGGTGGACTGTACCTAGCCCTACAACTGTGCAGACTGCCCATGTACTGACACAGTTGCATCATGTGTTATGCAATGCAATGATACCACTGTTTTGTAACCAGGTCAGCTGTACACATACCAGGGTCGCTCGGATATTGACAGCATTAACAGATGACTGTTGCTGTGCACCATTCAGTGTGTACACAACCTGACATGAAGCTATGATTATACATGATGTTTATGTGGAGAGCAAATTAATTTGACATTTGTGTAGGATACAACCTGGGATGTGGACAGGTCCCATGCAGCCTGTATGAATGGCATTAGAGAGTGCAGCTTGTACCTGCATAGTTGTTATTACAGGGGCTCTGTAGTGTACATGGATATATGAATGTGTACCTGTTGGGGGGGGGGCAGTGTGTTTATGTTATCCAAGACCCTATCTGGATGAACAGGTGCTATTTCCGTAGGTGCAGTACTTCTCATGCTATAGTGCTGTGAAGCAAAGCATGTCTTGTTGTTGCCATTATGTTTCATGACACAGCTATGGAATCCACTGTGTTTGGCCTCATAATATGTGGATGATTAGTTTCACAGTAGCTTTGTCTGGCATTATATGGTGTATCTGCATCTTACTGAGGCTGACCATGGATCAACTTTCACTCATGTGTTGACTCTTGCAACAGTTACTACCTTCTGTGGTACAGTTTAAGGCAGGGTACCACCGGTTTACCTTCATGTTTGTGTTTGGTTGATTCCTGTTTCTGTTTCAATGGCATGATCACTGCACATATGTTAGTGCTTAAAGTGCATTTGTGTAGGACCCAGCATTTGCACATGCATTGTACATCTGCATGGGTGCTATGACAGTCACCACTTCGCTCTTAAGGAGCATAACATTGGCTTTGAAGACTGACCATGTGGGGCATACTGTTAGCCCTGTTGGTGTGACTGTGGTGATTCAAGTCATTGCTGTTGCTGACATCCAACATGCATTGAGCACAGGTGTTGGTAAATGATGAGTCTTTCCAGTTCATAATGGGATAGCTGAGTGGCCATGATTATGGTTTCCTGTCTCAAAACTGGTATTCCCCATTACAGCACAATGACAGCTGGGAATTCTGAGGCATGGTGGATGATCTGTCACAAGGTGCAGTTTGGATTACACTTTGGCACAAACATAGTTGCTCAGCATAATGCATCTTACGTTGTGCAAGTGCAACTATCGTGGGGGTGTACATATCCCTCAGGAAGTTGGACACACCTGTGGCCCATGTGTTCCAATAAAGGATGATGGCCAAGAGGTGAGGTATGTGTTATAACATGGTCATGCAGTGGTGCTCTCCAAAGCATTGAACCATATCTCAATCACTGCACAGATATGTTCTCCATGTTTCAGATTGCCATAAGTGTGTCCATATTGAGTACCTGATTTGTATCATTGAGTAGCAAGACCCACAGTTTATTTCTTAGCTGTCCCTGTTGCACCAGTGGACTTTCACTTGAACCTGGCATGATGAGGGCACTATAGGGGAAGCATGAGCCATTGCCAGTATCCAGATTCTCAGGGGTGACAGGTGCAGGCCCTGTCTGGCAAAGCATCATGGTCTGTCAACCATGTTATCCCAGGCAGAGAGATGCTGGATACTCTTTGAAATACACCAGTACATTACACAATTGTGGAATACAATCCTTGTCCCTGTACTGCTGCATCATTCTGGCCAATGGCAGAATGCTACCCAGGACTTGGGACATACCCGCATGTGCTACAAGACCTGACAGTTCCTACATGTGTTTCCATGCAGTCCAGGTTACTGCATCACAGGTCCTGCACAACAACATAGAATATGCGAGAGACATGTGTATAGTTCTAAAGGTGGTCTGAGTGTATGGGTATGTGGCTAATCATGGCAGACAGGCAGTTGACAGTATGTTTGCCCTCATATAGCCTGGTGTGTAGCATAGTGCTAGAGTTTGCATTCACAAATGAGTACTGTTGGCCATGTTTCTGGCCACGTTTTCTGAGGTGTGACACAATTATGCAAACTATGCTATACAGTTTTTGTATTCTGTTGTCTGTCTATTCCAACTTGGGAGGCCTCTTGCTTGGCCAGATACTTAGAGGCCTCTGTAGATGTGTGCGATATCTGGTGGCATGTGTGCGTGTCCTTACTGTGTTCTGGTAAGGGTATGTGTTGGTTGTGGTGATGAGATGCATGTGTTAACCTACACCTCTTGACTGTCTAGTCCTGTCATAGGTGTAGAATGAACTGCCTCCAAGCTCACCCTTGTAGCTGAATCCCAGACAATGTGTGGGGAGTGGTGTTAGGCAGGTTAAGCAGTGCACATGGCACAGAGATTGTATTCCCCCAGGATGGCCACATACACAAAGCTGACATTAGTTAACACCAGTAGCTGACTAGTGGACATGCCTGTATGAGCATTCAGTACTACAAGTACCATGTACTGTATTTAGTTTACTTACTGTTTATGAAGATGTTTTAGACAGTGATGCTCACATGTAAATATTTGTGATATGGATGTGGCAACACTAGCTATTACAGGAACATGGTAGGTACCTTTAGTAGCAATCCCCCTCTGAGGACCACATCACATCCTGATAGATGATTACAGATGATGCAAGTGTGAACAGGGCTGTATCCTTGTCTGGGTATATACTCACATACCCAGCAGAACCATGAGCTCTGTTGGGCACAGACACCCACTCCCCACACAGAGTCAAATATCAATAGACTCTGCTGCCACTATCGACATGATCAGGATATAATCAGATAGTGTACGTCATCACCTATGAAGCAGCTATTGCACATGGGCAGCGGCTTCCTACATCTTACACTCCTACTGCAGATGTCACACTGGAGTTAAAGATGATATGCACCCTGTTTCATTACCAGTACTGTCAACATATTTCCAAGCAGCTGTTAGTCTGGCAATGAGAGGTTAGGCTATACAAATCTAAACGTTCAACCAGTTATCTCTACTGTCAATATCCACTCTATGTAGGTGTGCACATAACCATTTGGCACAGCCCTGTAACAAGGGTTAGTACACATTTGCAGAACATGTACACATGCACAGCTGTCATTGCTTGCAAACAATACTTAGAGAGGTGGATATTAGGCAAGGTGGACTTTTAGACAAGGCTCAAAAGACAAACCCACCACCGTAAATAGCACAAGTAACCAGAAGCTGAGGGTATGGCTTCTCAACGCCAGAAGTCTAAACCTCAAAATGCACACACTCGAGGCACTCCTCAGTATGAAGAACATCGATACCTGTACAGTAACAGAAACCTGGTTTAAGGCTCCAGAGAACACCCCAGCACTACCAGGCTATAACTCATAACTCACCTTTTGGCCACAGAACCCGGACCAGAACACAAAAGGTGGGGGTGTATCCATATTCATCAAGGATACTCGCACCTCCAGGTTAGTGGCGCAGCACGATGCATCAGAGATCATCCAAGTGCAACTGACAATGGGCAAAACTGCAATCCAAATTGTAGCTTGCTACAGATCACCCACCATGACCCAGGACCCACATTCCGCATTTCTGGAGACACTGGGAAATGTGCAGGTCCTACCAAACACCCTAATACTGGGTGAGTTCAACTACCCAAACATTAACTGGGAGAACTACTCAAGTAATAACTCCCTTGCCCAGCGCTTCCTAGAATTTATAAACTCAAACGCCCTGGATCAACTGGTCACCACCCCCACCAGAGGGAACAACATATTGGACCTGGTCATCACCAACATGGGCGACCGGTGTTCGACACCCGACGTCAACCCCTCACTGGTTAGATCAGACCATAGACTAATCACTCTGGATATTCACATTCCACCCACAACCGCAACCAAGGAAACCACCATGAAAATCTTTTCCAAAGTAGACTTCTCATTGCTTAAGACCCAGGTGGAAAGGTTCACAGCCCCAACGCCAATGGACAATGCTGTCCAAGATGCTGAAACCTATACAAAGGCACTCTATGATCATCTGCAGGAATGCATGGATCATGCTATCCCAAGTCAAACCTAGACTCACTCCTCCAAGAAAAGGAAACCGGTCTGGTGGACCCCTGCCCATAAACAGGCTCAACAACAGAAGGAGGAAACTAGTACTGATAAGAGTGAAATCCCTAGAAGGACAGACATCCCTGATCAGTATCAGCAAGAAACTATGATCCCTCATGACATCATCCAAGGCTAGCTTCAAAAGACAAATTTCCAAGGACCCTACAGATAACTGCAAAGCATTCTTTAGCTACGTCAAGAACCTAAGTGGGAACTCTCAGATCTGCTCTGATTTGGTGTAGGCTGGCACAAAATACACTGAACTGACTGATATTGCCAACATTTTGGCAGACAGGTTCAGTGTAAACTTCACACCCCTCTCACCCCCTAAACAGCCCATAACCATACCAGAAGAATGTACAGCCCTGGCAATCACCGACACACAGGTTAAAACAGCCCTATCCAAAGCCAAAAACACAGCCTCAATAGGACTGGACAGCATCCCGGGCTGTGTCTTACAAGAGCTCCAAATGAACTAACCCTTCACCTAAACACACTGTTCAAACCCAGCCTCTCTACAGGCTACATACCCACAGAGTGGCACACAGCAGCAGTTATCCCACTCCACAAAGGTGGCGCCACAACGGACCTCGGGAACTATTGCCCTATAAGTCTGACTAGCCTGGTCTGCAAGGCTATGGAGCGCATCATCATGGAACTCATAAACAGAGACACTGAGAACCTCCAGACACTCGACCCAACCCAGGTCAGCTTTATTGAGTGCAGATCATGCCTACTGAACCTGTTTGACATCTCACAGTCACCTAGACTTTAGGTGGGGGGTGTGGTAGTTCACACATACTACCTGGACCTTGCCAAGGATTTTGACCACTCCCCACTCAGGTATTATATATGAACTCACCAGCCTGTACATACACCCATACATCACAGGTTGGGTTGCCAACAGGCTTACACACAGAACCCACATGGTAAGCCTAGCAGCCTCCAGATCCAACTCTTAACCAGTCATAACTGGTGTCCCACAGGACTCAGTCCTGGGACCCCTACTGTTTGCCATATACTTCTCAGAGGTACAGGCAAACACAGGTGGACTACCGCAGATAGTGTTTGGCAATTACTGCAAGCTAGGAGCCATAACTGACAGTCCAGCTGTCACAGACATCCTTCAAGGGGCCTCACATAGACCAACACAGGGTGTCAAAGTCATGGCCTCCAGCTAAAGGCCACAAACTGCATGGTCATTCCATTTTGGGAAAACTAAACACCCACATATTAACACATGAGTGGCAGCCACTTTAATACAGATGAGGTAATGGGTATGTGGGGACTACATTAGATAGTGATCTCTCCTTTGACAATCATATCTCCAAAGTAGTTAGGACATCCTTCTATGTAGGCCATCTGATTACTTAAGGGTTCACATCTAGACATACTGAGGTTATTGTGCCCCTTTACTCATCACTCATCAATCCCATCATCGAGTATGATAACCGATTTGGGATGTACCTCAGAAGACACATCCAACAGCTGAAGGGGCCACGGACATACTTCGCCAAGAGGATTACTGGCCTCAGACATGTGTCCTATGCTGCCAGACTGAATGAACTCTTGCATTACTCAGTGGCATCTCATTTACTCAGAGATGATCTTTGCTGGCCAACAAAGCCATGTCCAAGTCAGGCTTAATGGATATGCTCCACCTATGGGAATCCATATCACAGTGAGCCACACACTGTAATGAGCTACACCTTGCCACAACCATAACTGGAAGATGCTGGAGTGACAGATTCCTGTCACAGGTACTCCCCATGCTTTGGAACTACATCCCTGATTACATTATATGGAGCCCCTCACTAACACGCCAGGGGAAACCTTGCAGAGTGGATGGGGAACAGTGGATACACTCCAGGGATCCTGCAATTGGCTCTGCTCCACAGAGGGACAGTTAGTTAATCAATGGGGTGGCGACAGCTGACACATTTTGGCTAGGCTTATGAATGGCCTCTGGCAGTTAGCCGAGTACCTACCTATGTACCTATGAACCTATACATACAGTATCAACACATGCTGATAGCTTAATTTACTGTTCAGGTGTTGACTTAACTTGTGCCAATAGCAGTTGTGTGTGCAATAGTTGAGGGCTGCCTATGTAGGATGCACACAGTAGACTGCCTATACATGACAATTTACAGGTGGTCTTGTGTGTGTGCCATCCATGTTTACTGTGTGTGTAGGTGGAGAAGGGTGTCAGTCCGTAGGTGCCTACACTGTCAGTGTGTGTGCTATACGTTCCCTTTTTGCCAAGGCATGGGCATACTGGGAATGCCTCCATCTGCCTACTGGGGCTGGCTGAGGGTGTTCATGGTCTGAGTCCATCTGTGCCTGTGGGGCCCTTGGCAATGGTGGTGGGCTGTGAGGGCCTTCACCATTCTGTCTCTGCTGCAGCTGTTTATGCAGGTTCATATTGTGTAGCATGGCACATACTATGAAGATGTGGGCACACGTGCCTGGAGAGTATTGCAAGGCTCCACCAGATATGTCCAAGCAACGGAACCATGATTTCAGCATCCCAAACACACGCTCTATGATGATTCTTGTTTGTGCGTGTGCCTCATTATGGCGTTCTTGCATGGGTATGCATTTCTGATGAGAGTCATCATCCATGGTTCCAGTGCATAGCCAGCATCCCCAACCAGGTGGCCATATGGGATGTCCCCCCTGGCAAATACCTGATACAGCTGTGAGGCATGCCAGATGTGGGAGTCGTGACAGCTTCCAGGGCTGCCAGCACACACATCCATGATAATGCCCTGGGCATTGCACATGACCTGGCAGTTGATGGAGGGGCATCCCTTGCGGTTTATATATCGCCCACCCTGCTCACTGGGTGGTGACTTGATGTGTATGTGCGTGCAGTCTATTGCACCCAGTAGCTCCGGGTATTCTGCCACATGGTGGAAGAGATGCATATTACTGGCCAACTCCTCCTGCATTCGGGGAAGTATATGTGCTCATTGGTAAGTGGTAACATGGCATCCAGGAACTGGTGGAGTACCCTGGATGCTGATGTCTGTGAGATCCCCAGGATATCCCCAGTTGGCCTTTGAAAGGTACCTGTGGCTAGTATTCTCAAGCTTACACATACCTTCGTGTCCACTAGGATGAGTTCCCCTCTGTTATTTCTGGCTCTGAGGCGTGGCTGCCACAGCTCAACAAGTTGCTGTATGGTGTCCCTGTCCACCCTGTAATGATCTACTATCTCCAGATCATTTAGCCCCTGGTAGGTTTCCCTGGGTCTGAACACTCTTCTCCTCCTCTGGTGCCTGAGGTGGTTGTCAGCATCATCCTCCACACCACCTTCAGTCTCCAACACATGCTGGTGAATCAAAGCTATGGCAGCCCCTAACATGTACATATTAAAAGTTCCCCGTCTGTATACACCGATGGTGCAGAGTGTATGGGAATACACAAGTGTGTGTGAGGTGCTTTCACACTTTATACTGTTATGCTATGGATGCTGCTGATGTCATTGGGTGTGTATGTGCAATTCCAGCTGCAGGGTATCTTAATTATGGGTTTTACAGTGAGTACTGCAATTGTGGGCCCTTTGGTGTTGAATTATGCTTGCCTGCCATGATTCATCTGTTGCCCTTTAATTCACTTTTCAAGCCAAATCCCCTCCCATTGTCAGGCATGCATCCAGCTGCCGGCTTTCTTGTTTTTTTACTTTTCCTACCCAGGAATGTGTTGCGAAATGTGTTATGTAGCTGATCTACTGCAATTTTGCTGTGATCTGCTGTGACAGTACTGTTTTCTTTGCAGTACGGCACCTCCCCTTTCCTGTTCTGCAGGTAGCTGCTAGCAGCCTTGTTAGCTGTTGTCAATGGACCACTGTGGGATCCTAGGTGTTAATTACCCATTTGTACTCCAATTTCCATGCTGCAGCATTTCCTTAATTTTTCCCTTATCCTTCCTGTTTCCGCTCTGGTGCACACCATGCACAGCCGTTTCCCGGGTTTACAGCGCATTTTCATCCACGTTCACATGTACATTCGGTTACCTTGTGTGCTCTCAGCTAAGCAAAGCTATGGCTAATTCAACACACCCCTATCCTGCAGCTTTGCTTAGCAACAGGCAAACTGGATTAGCAATGCTCCAATGTGCTTACAGCAAAGGTGGCACACCCCTCTCTTGATGTCATTTTTATCTCCAGGGCACACCTCGGTGTTGTAACGCTATGCTGTGAGGTATATCCTTACACCGGTGGGGAATTTGTGATTCACTATTACTCCTCTCATTTGCATGGCATTGCCTACTAATTCCTAGTTACTGCGCAGAACACTGTCACAGCCCCTTAGCAACCCTTGCTCCATGGTGTGGTGTAGCATGCGTGCCATTGACTATTATGGGGAAATCATGAAAAGTGTTATTTTGCAGTTTTATTCCATATAATTCTATTTTCATTGTGATCCCGTTTGCGCACCGATGCCCTGCGCTTTAACTTCATGTTAGTGTGGGCATAACATTGTGTTCTTTTTTATATTTTGTGCATGTTTTTTATGCCAATGGCTATATATTTAGCCATTGGCATATATTAACGGTATAATACATGTGCTTGGTCTGCTGTCATGGCTCCGATTTTATGTCTGCAAAAATGTAAACAGTTTTTTCGGTTTACATTTCTGCATGCTTATACTACACCTGCACCACTTCCTGAATTGCTATATACCTTCATTTGCATGCTACACTGCTGCACATGGGGTGATTAGCATACAGGCACCAGGAGCTGTGCAGGCATAGCGTATGCAGGTAGTGCACGTGGAAACAGCTCATACCTGAATCGCTCGGTGGCCATATTTAGTGTTAGATCGCTGACACTACGCCTGCACCTGGCACAAGCTTCACGAATCCCGGGATATATGTTAATGGGTCTATATTATAACATCGAATTTTATAAAGTTCGAATGTTATAATATCAAATCAGTTTTGTCGAACGCTGAAAACAGCGAAGGTGCAGGACACCAAATTCTTTCCCAGGGAAAGAATTTGGTGAGCGTGCTGTAATTCGCTGTTTTCATCATTTGATATGTTGGGCGTTATGGGTCGGTTTCAAGTGTGCGATTGTATTAGGTTGTGTGTGGTTAGGTTAGTTAGGGTAGGTGAATAGTGTTAGGGTAGGTAATGCGATGGTAGGACGACCTTAGTCAGGTTAGGTAAAGTGGATAGCTAGTAGTGTATGTAAAGTTTCGTTTAGGTTTAGCTGTAGATTTAAGTGCATGTGTGTGGATTGCTGTTTTTGTGTGTGTGTTTGTGTTGTGTATGTTTCGGAATAGCGGTTTTCCCTGGGAAAAAAAAATCGCTATTCTGACTGTTCAATGTTTGCGGATTTCGGTGTTTAGGGTTCAATATTATAACATTCAATCTTTGTAGATTTCGATGTTATAATATAGACCCATATGTTAACCTACTCATTAATAAGATAAGTGAGTGAACTATTTTCAGTTTGTGAGTTAGTCTATTGTATTATGTACTATTATTATTTTAATAAAAAATATATATGTAACTAGTATGGTTTCACCCGGGGATCTATCATAATATTGTAACTCATTTTACATTGCGTATTAAGGGTAGAAACTTAACTGAGCATTTTTATATATATGTATATTTACATATTATCTTCTTCTTCTTTTGGCTGCTCCCGTTAGGGGTCGCCACAGTGGATCATCTGTTTCCATTTCTTCCAGTCCTCTGCATCTGGCTCTGTCACACCAGCCACCTGTATGTCCTCTCTCACCACATCCACAGACCTTATCTTAGGCCTTCCTCTTTTCCTGTTACCTGGCAGCTTCATCCTTAGCATCTTTTTCCCAATATACTCTGCATCCCTCCTCAACACATGTCCAGACCAACATAATCTTGCCTCTCTGGCTTTGTCTCCAAATGTTCCAACCTGGGCTGACCCTCTAATATACTTGTTCCTAATCCTGTGCACCCTTGTCACACCCAGTGCAAATCTTAACATCTTTAACTCTGCCACGTCCAGCTCTGACTCCTGCCTTTTTGTCAGTGCCACTGTCTCCAACCCATATAACATAGCTGGTTTCACTACCCATACATATTTACATATTATATATACATATATTCTTTACATCCTTTTTTTATATTTCATACTTTATATTCTAAAATGTATATGTGTGTTTATATTTATATTCACATGTACACTGTTTTATGTTATTTAAATAATCTTTTTAAACTAGTGTTAAAATTTAGACACAAGTTAGTAGTGTTGATTATAAGATTGGTTAATTTAATTAATTAATTAATTAATTAATTAATTAATTAATTGGTAGTTTAGTATAGTATTTAAGTGACTATAGGAGTACAGTTTTTTGTCTGATGAAGTTTAGTCACAGGACTAAATGAAAAGCGCTTTACAGGATTGTTGTGGATTTACAGTAAAGTGCGGAGTGTTTTTAGCATACAGTCCTTTTTTGTTTTTTGTTCTGGAATTAGCAGGGATGTCAGCTTTCCCAAAGGGAATAATAATCCATTTTTTTGCATTTAGCTTTAATGTGTGGCTTTGGCACCAATCATTTATCTGCATTAACCCTGTTTGCAGTATATTAACAACACTGGGGGACTCAGTGATTGCTCCCAGTTTGCAATTGTCAGCAAACTTGGGTAGCCACAGGCCATCGAAGTTTGCCTGGACATCTGAGAAATAAATTCTGAACAGTAAGGAGCCCCTGTACAGAACCCTGTGGTACACCATTGCTGACCGGTCTTTTGTTAGAGGAGAAGTTACCCACTTTTACAGCATGTGTCTAGTTGGTGAGCCAGTTGGCTACCCATCTGATAATGTAGGGGTTAATTCCCATTTTGGAGAATTTATCTACAACACCTGAGTGGGGGATTGTGTCACATGCCTTAGCTAGGTCAAGATAGGTAGTATGCACTGTCATTCTCTCATCCAGGGCCTTGGTGACTTTCTCAAAGAAGTCAACCATGTTTAACAGGCTTGATCTACCTTTAACGAATATGAACTGGTTTGGGTTCAGAGTTTGAAAATTACTTATGTCCTGGTTAATAAGGTCCATAATGATTCTTTCCATGGCTTTGCAGATGAGGCTAGTCAAGCTTATGGGCCTAGAATTCCAAGGGTTAGTTGATGGTCCACCTTTGTGCAGAGGGATTGCTGTTGCTGTCCTCCATTCCACTGGAATATAGCCAGTTCTCAGGCTGTGGTTGAACAGGGATTCCAGTGGGTCTGCCACTTTATGTTTTAATTTGTTAAAAAGGTAACCTGGGATGTCAGCTGGTCCCATTGATGCTGTGTTTGTGGCCTTGGAGAGCACCAAGATGACCTGATCTCTTGAAATAATAGGTTGAGGAATGGTGGCATGTTTACTTTGGGGGAGACTGGAGGGGACGGGGGTGTGTGAAGTTTTCTCCAAATCTGTCAGATAGCAGGTTGGCTATTACCTCTGGTTGAGTATGAGTGGTGCCTTTCACAACCAGTTCAGCAAATAGCTGGGTATTCCCTTTTAGATTTCAGATGTAGTTAAAGAGTGCCTTGTGATCATGAGACCTGTGGAATAGATTGATTGCATAAATGATTTTTCAGCTACAGCCCAAAACTACAAATTGACAAAATATGAACAGGAATATCACAATGCATTTAAATTAATAAAATATACAAGTCTGAAATATAACTTCAAGTAAAAAAATGCAGTTGTGACTGCTGTTCTCTAACTGTGAAAGTGCAGTCAAGTACTGTACTTTAAGACTGAGACATCTCCCTGCAGTGGTATGATGTCCCTAATGTTGTAAAATGCTCCTGACTGCTTCAAATTCTTGCTTTGTCTCAAATAAAATGTGTGATGTTCTGGCAAAGTCCGACTTAGTAAATGATGGCAACATTAAAGTTTCACTCTTTTTATTTCTCAGCAAATGCATGTTAATGCAACATTTTCATCAGAGGCGCCTAACTTAACTGAAGGCGTAAAGTCAGGCAAGAAGTTTTAATAACGTTTTTATAAGCAGAATAAAAATCATACAGTATTTTTTATTGTTCTTTTACATAAGTTGTTTCTGGCATGACTAAAAATCTAACGAAACTGGGGCCAACTTGCATTAATGAAAAAAAATGACTTAAGGCAAGGAAGAAACTGTATTAACATCTGAAAACACCGTGACAGCAAAGTTATTCCAGTTTCTTGCCTACATTGTCGTATTTTATCATCATCATCATCATTATTCTTACTGTTGTTACTTCATAAATGGCTGCCCAGAATGTGCCTGGGTGGGCTGCTGCCACTTCAGTTGAGGTCCGTAATCCACAGAACTGCACTGACATGTTCAACAATATGACTGTTATTAATTATTAAATAACAGTGAAAACCATAAAACTATCAGAAGTTGGAATGAAACAATGAAGTGTCAGTTGTAAGAAAATTGCTTTATTTCCTGTATTGTCAAACATAGAATGAAAGTGCTTATTATTTTTTTACAACTGACACTTTGTTGTGTCATTCCAACTTCTGATCATTTATAGTAAATAACAGTGCAAAATCCCAGAGCTGGATCATGGTTAAATGGTGCCCTAGGCAGGGTAATAGATTGGGCCCCTCCCTAGAGCAGCCCCTCCTGCAGCAACACCCTACCACTCCAGCAGCAGCCCCCTCCCCAGCCACTCCAGCATTCCCTTACTTGGCTATTTCACCTCAGTTACCATAAACACTGTTCAAACCTGTTAGCGTGCATACTGTTTTCTTATTTACTTCTACAATGATTACAGAAATTGAAATAAAATAGCACAAACACTGAGCCATTTGCTAAACAAACAATACAGTCTCCCAATGAAAACAGACTTTGCATGAGCAGTCAACTTCTCTGCCCTTGAAACTCGCATTCATTGAAACGGCATGAAAGCCCACATTAATTTTGCATCTGGCCAGTGGAGGACTAAGCTTACCTCTGGGTTGTTTTCAAACCTTACGGTCCTTACACATTTTTAGGGCCATGCATACATGTATGCGTTCTTTGATTCGCCTTCCTGATTGTATAAAATTATATTCCTTGTATAATACAGCACCACTTGTTAGAATGCGTTTTAAATTTATAGTTTTGAACACTCTTCTAGTAAGCAATGAAACAAAATCTATGAACCAATAATGACAAAACTACACATTTCAGAAAATTTCAACCATAAAGGCTACTTAAACTTCTGTCATTACAATCCACCAGTATCAGTAAATATGCAAAATCTCTGCAGAAGTAAAAGTCATCTAAATAATTCCACATTAAAGGGATCTATAACTAATGAAGAGCTTGTTGCTAGCAAACAGCATTATATTTCAGTTTTATCTACAAATAAAGTGCATGTTGCCCTTGAAGAATAAATTCCCTATGTTACATTAAAAAAATTGTAAGCTAGTAATACTGCAGTAGGGAATGGATGGCAAAAAGATAACAGATTCATAGTTACTACGTAACTCCTCCAAAGCAGAACATTCACAGGACTGCAGCATTCACACTCTTTAAAGTACAACACAGTAATCCATCTACATGGTGGGGGAGTAAAACCAACTGCCTTCCGCATCAAAAGTGAGTATACTACCTGTTGTGCTACTAACACTGCGAACAAGTTTATCATAAGCAGCACTAAACTTCTCTTCCCCTGAAGCTCTCAGCTCCTTGTAAAATCCACTTGACACTCAACTAAATCTCTCAACTTCACAGCACAAAAATCTGGAAAAAGCCAAACTTTATTTTGGGGGAGGCAAAGGCCCAAAACCAGGGACACATTTTAAACATTGCTTGTATAATTTTAGACAGTTGCTAAAATAGTGTTTTGTGTTACCACGTGTTTCGTGAAAGATAGGATGACTGAAACTTAAAGGGCTGTCATTATTTAGTGAATTCAATTCTCACTGATTTGCCAGAAAACCACAAATATTAAAAGGAACAGACCAAAACTATGAGCCACACACTGTCCTTAACACACACACACCCCTCTCCTTAACTGTACACACACCTCTCCTTAACTGTACACATACACACACGCCTCTCCTTAACTGTGCATACACAACTCTCCTCTCCTTAACTGTACACACATACACAGAACTCACCTCTCCATAACTGTATACACACACTCATACACAACTCTTCTCTCCTTTACTGTATACAGACACAGACACACACACACACACCTGCTTAACTGCACACATACACACACACCTCTTTAACTGTAGATACACACGCGCACGCACACACACACACACACACACACACACACACACACACACACACACACACACACACCTCTCCTTAACTGTATGTACTGAACTCTCCTCACACACCTCTTTAACTGTAGACACACACACACACACACACACACACACACACACACACACACACACACCTCTCCTTAACTGTATGTACTGAACTCTCCTCTCCTTAACTGTAGACACACACACACAACTCTCCTCTTCTAAACTGTATAGACACACACAAACACAACCCTTCTCTTCTTAACTGTGCACCACAACTCTCCTCTCCTTAAATGTACATATATACACACAGACACACACACACACACACACACACACACACACACACACACACACACACACACACACAAACACACACACACACACACACACCTCCATAACTGTACACACACACGCGCACACACACACACACACACACACACACACACACACATACATCTCTTTAACTGTACACACACACACACACACACCTCTTAACTGTACACATACACACACCTCTCTTTAACTGTAGACACACACACACACACACACACACACACACACACACACACACACACACACACACACACACACACACACACACACACACACACACACACACACACACACACACACACACCTCCTTAACTGTACACATACACACACACCTCTCTTTAACTGTACACACACACACACACACACACACACACACACACACACCTCTCATTAACTGTACACATACACACCTCTCCTTAACTGTACAAACACACACACACATGCACACACACACATGCACACACACACACACATGTACACGCACAAGCACGCACAAATACACACACACACGCACACACAAGTGTGCACACACACACCTCCCCTCTCCTTAACTGTACACACACACACACACACACCTCTCCTTAACTGTACACACACACACACACACACACACACACACACACACACACACCTCTCCCTAACTGTATACACACACACACACACACACACACACACACACACATGCACACACCCCTCTCCTTAACTGGACACACACACCTCTCCTTAACTGGACACATACACACCCACCTCTCCTTAACTGTACATACACACACACACCTCTCCTTAACTATACACATGCACAAACCCTGCTCGTTAACTGTACACACACACACACACACACACACACACACACCCCTCCTCTTCTTAACTGTACACATATACACCCCTCTCCTTAACTGAATGCACACATACACACGTGCACACTTCTGCTTAACTGTACCACACACTTCTCCTCTCCTTAACTGTACACACAGACAGACACAACTCTCCTCTCCTTAACTGTATACACACACACACATACACAACTCTCCTCTCCTTAACTGTATACACACACACACACACACACACACACACACACACACACCTCTTCTCCTTAACTGTACACATGCACACACACTCGCGCGCAAACACCTCTCCTCTCCTTAACTGTATGCACACACACACACACACACACACACACACACACTTCTCCTTAACTGTACACACACATCTTTCCTTAATTGTACACTCTCCACTCCTTAACTATAGACACACACACACAACTCACCTCTCCATACCTGTATACACACACACACACACACACACACATACACAACTCTCCTCTGCTTAACTGTAGACACACACACAAATCTCCTCTCCTAAACTGTATACACACACACACACGCA
>NC_056729.1:580895566-580910559 GCF_019279795.1 Protopterus annectens
GCCAGTAGGAACTGATTTCAATTGCCAGCATGTTCTCCTTTGGAAGCGGTTTTCTATCCGGCAGCCTAGCATGGAATTTAGATCAGAGGACCAAAGCCATGGAATGCTGATAAGCATCCTGTGCTCCCGGTTTTGATTTCTTCGACTCCACTTGCAAAGTGTATAACTGAAACAGACAGTATTTCTGGTTTATACAGTGATATAAATAGGACCTACTGGAGAGATGGGTGTGTATCCCAGAGACTTCCCCGTCTACGGAACAGGCTCCCCACACATGTGAAGCAGAGTTCCTCCCTAACCCAATTAAAGTGCAACTTGGACAATTGGATGGGAAACTGGAAATTCATCCCTGGTTTGGCACCTATGTCTCTGATGCATACAGGTGATCTGTAAATGGTTCATCTCCCAGGCCCATGCTTACACTTATCAAGGGTATCAGAACTTGTCAGAGATTTGGGATGCATGGCTAGGTTTAAAAAGGCCCTTGTGGTCGTTAGCCTTGTAAACACCTATGAACCTATGAATATATTAAAAGAATATATAAAAAGTTGTTTTACATTGTATGGTTTATATGGAATGGAAGAATAAATTAAATGATATTTAATGGTAAATGGAGTTTTAGCAGCAATATAAAGTAAAATCAGATGATGGTTTTGAAAAAAGGAGTAGGGGGTAATATGGATGAAAGTTTAATATGACTGTAAAGAAAATTATGAATATGTATAAATTATATTTGTGTATAGGTTCATAGATTAGTACTAGGCTAACTTTTCTTGTAGGCATTTTAAGCCTAGGCAATTACCCCATGTGAGAATCAAACTCCCTACTCCGCATTTATAAGGTAAACACCTTAACCATTATGCCAGCCTCTCACCAATATTTATATATTTGTACATTTGTAAATATTTGTAAATATGTTGTTAATAAGAGTTCCTTTGTGTATAAATAAAGGACCCCTGCACTTTTCAGTAGGAGGCCTGGGATCTTTTGCATGCATCTGAGCTACCACACCCGAAGCGGGTGGGGCCTTAGTTTAGCCTGTCATCCAAAGGAAGACAGACTCAGCAGCAGAGCACCAGGAGTTGGACGCACTTATGCTACACTGTAGTATTTGCAATGGTATTCGGGCCTGGTACTCCACCTTGGGAGAGAAGGGAGGCTTGTCAGATTGGAACATGGACCTTTATTTTTTCTTCCTCAACCCAGTGTTGTGGGGCAGTATGATCAGGGACCAGTACTAGGTGTCAGATGAGCCACCTATGACTCGGTTGAACCCTATTGCCACACTGCAATAGGAGAGGCACATTGGGTATCATTCAGATAGAGCAGAATGCTGCTGATAGACTGAAACTGTGCAATTACCTGTGTGCTGCTGTGTTAAGACTCCCTGTATTTACTGTGTGTTCCTGCTGCTGGAAATGCAGAAACCTAAACTTACTAACTGTTCTGACCATGAAACTGAACTGTTTGCTGCTATTGCCACTTTCGCTAAAAGTGTAGTATAGCTTTATTTAAAAGCAACTGGAGACTTTTATTTTGCTGTTAATTACTCATGTGCTTTGTTTCACCAAGAATGATGCATAGATACAAAGATGAGATAATTGGCGTTAACAACTGGTTAAGTAGTTGGTGTCATTCTAAGGGATTCGGTATGTGTTGGCTTAAGAAGAGATGGTCGATGAGACTTCCTGTTTCACTGGGGATGGCTTATGCCTCTCATGTCGGGGCTTCCACATATTGCACACTGGAGCTTTTTCTGCCCCTTTAGTGCCTTTTTAGGCAGAGTCTCTTAAAAGACATTCCTACCTAGGAAACTCAAAACTAAGCCATCATGATGGCACTATGAGTCTAACTAGAAAGATGACGAAACTTGAGGTCCTCCTGCCGCTTGAGTACCTTTATGCCTGCACACTTACTGAGACATGGTTTCAGTGCACTAACACCACTCCCTCTGTACCAGGTTTTAGCTCCTATCATGTATTTTGGCCCTTGGTGACTGGGAGAAATTTTTGTATTTGGCAGAAGCACCACTTGTTTGGTACAAAACTGGCATATAAGGAGCCACCAGAGGTGGTGGTAGATTTTTTTTACCTCCACAAGGTTTGTGTCTGCAACTATAGGTAGTGTTGGAGGGGAATGCCTTTGCAGTACAGAGTCAAGAAAGGGGCATTTATTTGAAAAAAAGAGAACACTATGAGCAAATTTTAATTGTGAGAAAGTGAGGACATTTGAGAATTTTATCTAATTTAGCTTTTTTGAGAGCTGGAAAATGATGTGTTGAATTAGTTAACTTTGTAGGATTTTTGTTGATTTTATTATAACATTGTTGCAATTGTGATACAGATGCTGCATTAGTATTTGTGAGGATAGAAGAAGCATAGTATAGACTTGAAAGAAGGTAAGCTGTGGTAATGGTAGAGAATATGTAGTGAGAAGTAGATGTTCTGTAAAGAAGACCCAGTTTCTGGTAATTTTTCTTTTCAGAACATTTTGGATATGGCTGTCAAATCTGAAGTGCCATTCTGTGCTGATGCCTAATAGTTTAGTTTCAGTGATTATTTCTAGTTGGATATTTTGAGAGGAGAAGGCTAGAAAGTTGGTGTTTGTATCTGCGTATGACCCTGAAGTAAAGTGCAGTAGTTTGATTTTATTAGGATTTTGGAGTAAGTGGGAGTTGGCAAGCTAAATTTCAATGAATGTAAATGGGTTTTAGGTAATAATTTGTTCAGCATGTTGGATGAGAGAAGCCTGTGATTAAGTGAAAGCAAGATTGTTAATGAATAGAGTAAAAGAATAAATATCCAAGGATGGATCCTTGAGGTACTCCACTAGATACTGGCATATACGTAGTAAAGGTGGATTGCCATTTTAGCTGCTTATGTGTAGTTAGCCAGTGCTGCAGCTAGCTGTTGTGGCATCTGGTGCACCTCCCCAATCTGCTTCCCCCTCCTGTAAAAAAAAAGAAAAGCCTTCCAATTTTACTCAGCAAAAAAAGCTTCTTCTTTTTGTAACTGTAGCAAACTGCTTCCTGCTGTTAAATAAAAACAAAGATTACAACACAGGAGGCTCAGATGCAAAAGTTTACTAGTGTACACCAGGAGGCAAAAAACGTATAAGTACAGAATTTTGTCTGACATGATGCAGGAAGTACAGAATATTTTATAGTGTTTACATTTAGGTTATGCCCACTTTACTGACGTGGTTAGTCACAGGGCATTTACATTACTTTTGCTAACAGTAGTTTATTTATAAAGATTGCTGATGTTATATTTTTTAAAAAAGCTTTTCCTTGGGAATAATATAGCCTTGCAAAGCACCTGGTCAGTTATAATGTTTTTTTGTAAATGTTACTCCTTTAAGGTTTTAGGCCTGCTTGAATACAATAGCTGGTTTAGTCTAGTAATACACCTCTTTGTTTTTTTGCAACATTCTCCAAACAGCTGCGTCTTATAGTGTTTCAAGCACTTCAACCCTGACTGCAAATGCAATACTGGCATTTGAATGCTAGTATTATACTACCACCAATTGGTATCTATTGATAGTGTCCCTTGACACCTTGCACTAGGGAGGGTTGCCCCCTTCGCCCCACCCTAACTATGCTTCTGTGGTTAGAAATGTAGCTATTAAACCAGCCCAGTGTGGCAAAGGAGAAATCAAAGGAGGAAAGAATGTAAAGGAGTTTTCAGTGAGAGTGCAGCTATTGGCAGTAAAGTGTGCTATTTGATTATTTCACTTTGTGCGGTTCATCAGCACTGCATTGTATTTTTACTTTTGGTTTATGGTTACTGTTGGGTGCTTGGACGCCTTTTTCTTGGTTCATAGTTTTCAATAAGCGGCAGTCTTAAAAGCATGGAAAATGTTAAAGAAAGATAGATGAAGAGTTTATTTTAATTTCGTTCTTGGTGAGCAGGGAAGAGTAAGGATAACAAGGCAGTAGTGGTGCTATGATTAGGTTTAATATTACGCTTTGTGGGCGAGAGAAGACTGCTGGTCAGGATGTGATGAAGAACTTGATTATGGATAAATCTTTCAAGGATTTTTGATATTCTTGAAAATATATTGATAGGTCAGAAGGTTTATACTTCTATATGGGAATGACAAAGGATAATTTCTATAATGTTGGAACATAGCCCTCCAATATGGATTTGTTAAGGAGTATTTATATGAGATAAGAGAGAGGTTTAACAGCAAGATTTCAGTATTTGGCATGAAGACTGAGTGCAGCCAGTGTGGTTGGTTTAAATCTGCTAAGAAGTTTCTGTATGGTTGTTGTTGGTACTGGTTGTAGAGTAAAGACAAATAGGTTTGCTGATGGGGTTTACAGGGGAGAGTGGGGGTGTGATGAGTGCTGCGGTGTTAGTTCAGTAACTGAGATAATGAAATAGGAATTAAATTTAGTTATAGTGTCATTTGGACAGACATGGGGAGGGAGAGGGTAGAGAAGACTTACAAGGTTTCAAAAAGTTGTTAATGGATGACAAGAATGTTTTGGTGTTGAAAGTGTGTGATTTAAGAGATTGTCAATGGATGATGAGAACTGTCTTGGGGTGAAAGTGTGAATTTTAAAGAGAAGTATAGTAGTGTATTTTGTCTGCTAAGATGAGGTTTTTAGTGAGGTTGTCAAGCTGTTTATAAGATTGGGATGTGCATTGACTTCTGATTGTGTGCTATGTTCTCCAGACCTTATATATTTGCTGCATTGCTTTTTTGTTTTTGATTTTAACCAGGGAGCTGGGTTGGATTTGCACCTAATATTTCTGAGTATGGAAAATTAATTAAGTATATTAAGGAAGATAGAGTTGAATGTATCAACTGTTTGTTCCATTGGCAGATATCTGAGTGGTGACCAGTCACATTGTAAAAAGTAGATTATGAATCAGGAAGACCAAAGTTTTTAACGTTTCTATAAAGGATAGGTTTTTGAAAATAGTTCCATTGGCACAGGACAAATGTGGGATGATGATCACTTAGGGCTCCTGGAAGAAAGCTGAATACAGTTATATTGTCAGGGGTAATGGTTCAAATTCAGTTGAAAGCACTGTATTTATTGTTTTTTGGAAGCTGGTTGGTGATTGATGAATTTAGTTATGACATGTCAAAAAGATTGATTGTGATGAGAAGACTTATTATTTCTGGAATTCTAATTAAAAATAAGTCATCCTGGATGAGGGTTTCTCATTATATTAGTACTGGGCATAGTGATTTTTCTGGTTCAGTAAGCTGACTTTGATTTCTGCATCAGAAAAGACTAGTACTTTCTGTCAGTAATGTAGGATAGGCAGATGAGGGGAGTATGGATGCATCTCCACCTCTTTTGCTTGTGCGATCATTACAGATGCTGTTATATCCAAAATAATTGGGCTATCACCTAATGTTCCAGAACTTAGAAACTGCATGGGCTTTATAGTGTTATGGCTTTATGAGTTTATTTGCTACCTTTTAGTTGTATGTCTCAGCTGGGTGATGGTATACGTTTAGTATCCCCATTTCTTGAACTTAGTGTGTGTGCTTTTTGGAAATCCCAGCAGAAGCTCTTTCAGTCTTCTGTATGAATGAAATCTCATGTAAACGGCACTGTGTCAAACAGGCTTTCTGTGCCTTGAATATGTGATACCTGGTGGTATAGGAGCAGCTTCCGCTTTCCATTCTGACCAATCGAGCTGAACTGAGTGAATAACAGGCCTTTTATCTTAAAAACTAAAGCAGTATACCACACCCCATGTAATATACAGTGATGCTTATGTCTTGGGTACATCTTCCTTCTCTGTCATGTAGTGCTTTTACAGTCTACAGCTGTCCCTTCCTGCCACCCAGCACATAGTATACACTGTCATTTATTATATGTCTTCCTTCTCTTAAATTATCTGTGTAGTTAAGTTCTTTGTCTAGGATCCGTTGTCCCACCACTTCTAATATTTAAAAGTTTGTTTCTTTTTGTCCACTACCACCCTACTTCTACCTTTAATAATGTCAAATTGTATGGCTATTATCTATACGGATGCGGTGATCATTATCCACAGGAACCCCATCCATCGTGTATGTGCAGCTTATTATCCTCCTGACAATAGTAGTAGCGCTGTCAGCTCTACAGTGAATTGCTGTGATGCGCAGACATGAACGTGGTACATCAGAGCTGTTCCTGACTGTGCTGCTTTTGCACCAACTTTTAATGTACTTAGTATTCTGCATGGCAGCATGGAATAATGTGTCGTGTAAAAGTTGCATACACATGCACGGACTTGGGTAAGGAAAACTGGCCAGATACATATCTGGGAATTTAGGTAGTAGCAATGAATGGGAATACCCAGAGGTGCACACCCCTTCCCTGTTATAAAGTGTTTCAGGACCATATCAGGGCTGTCTGCCCTGGAAGATGGAAGGGTCCAGAAGCAGCTAGGCCCATAGAAGTGTGTTGTATGCTATAATTGTATGGTGTATAGCTGGTCTCAACACTTAACCACTTGGAATTTCAAAAATCAGGAGCAGTGATGTACATGGCATAGTGGAATTCTTATTTGCGTCCTGTTTTCTCATAGTTTTCTGCATGGAACAAATAGGCATAAAGTCTTTAAACTTTCTTAGTCCATGCTAATATCAACTGGATGGAAGGTTTGTATGTCTGTTGCTGTTAGTATGGAGAAATATGGCATAAATGTTTTGCACCTTAATTGCTGTATACAGATTTAAAAATATATATCTTTTTATTACAAGTTTTCTAAAACCAGTAACATAAGAATGAAAAGATAATTATCTAACTAAAATTGTGACAGTTCCAGAAAAAGCTAATAAAATATCAAAAAATATTAAATACATAATTAATGTTGATATAAAACATCATTATGATATATCAAATACATGTAACAAACAGCATATTCCATAAGGTAGTACACATACATATTTCTGGGACACAGAATGTTATCATTTATTTTCGTTTCATTTACATGTATCCACACAAAGTAAACATGGATGATATTTCCACTTGTTATCTGTACTTTGATGATCTTACTTCAGAAAGGCCACATTTGTTTTGAGTTTAGATATGACTAGAAATAACTTCTTTAAAAGCTGAATTTTATCCAACTTATTACTGAAAATAAATCCTTAAGGAGATTACATATGTGCAGTTCCAAAAAATATGAAAGATATGTGTATATCCTCATGGTCACAATCCTTATAAATGGAGTTATAGCTCAGTTATACAGCATTTCATTTCAGATTAAGTGGTCCCTGGTTCAAATCCATTTGCTCCCTGGTGGGGTAGTTTTATTTTTTATGTGGCATACCTGCCTAATGCTCCAGTTCAGAGAGCATAAATAACAAAGGCATGGGTTCAAATTTATTCAGGGATATTTCTGTTTATATCTGGCAGCTGGTACAGAGAGTTAAAGCTATGAGCTGTAGTTCCCGTTATACAAAGTTTGAATTCCCTCAGACCTCATTTGCCTTCTGTGTTTACTTGAGCAAATCACTTAACCAGATTGTACTTAGAGCACCTAGGAACGTGGGCTAGGCTCCTTAATGGTCACCTGGACTGTCTAGTAACCATCTATGGACTTGCCAACTTGGTTAGAAAAATGTATAGCTAATTTAATGGGATTCATGCATTCAATATGAAAAATCTTTGAAGTGTGTATACAGCAGTTTAGAAACAAGAAGTGATTTGTTTGATGGTTTCCACAATAAGGCCCAATCAAATGTAATGTTTTAATTTTTCAAAAATTAGATCCATAAACGGTGCTAATTCTGTCATGATAAATATTAAACCAGGAGTATGACAGGACTATCTACTATCCACTATTCTTTTTAATTTATATATTGAGCCTCTTTTGCTTTTAAAAAAATAATTTCATTTCTTGGTTATGAATAACAGAGATCTGCAACTTTTGAGGACAATGCATCAGTGTATTGTTTATGTCCGATAACAGGTATTCATATACTGTACTGTTGGCTGAAACCATTGTATGAGCTTAAAACTGTCCACTTACATCAGTATACCTCCACAGTAAACAAAATAAATGAATTGATTTATTTTTGTAATATTCTGTTCATTTAGCCATGTATATGGTATATAACTAAAACCTGTATTTATATAAAAAAAATAATTAAATGTTTTGTGGTTCCCCAACCTGTGAGTAGCTTATTCTAAGCTTGTTGCTCCAAAGTTGCATAACAGCAAATTAAAAATTACAGATAGTGTAAAAAACAATCTGATAGCACAGGCCTATATACTGCTTATAATTATAAATATCACTGCAGATAATCATCATAAACAGTTCCCTATCTGAGATAAAATTTGCTTCAGCTATCTGAAACAAAATAATATTCACTGTGCTGTAATTCATTTTATATTTAATCTTAAAAACTCTTTCCAGACTGCTTATGTTAGTGAAAGATATTTACTCATTTCAAAAACTGATCGAGACCACAAATCTGATAAACATTGCTACTTATTATGGCCAGCTGAGCTAAATTTTCATATGATTCTTAATGGTAGGACAGCTGAGTCATAGCATGTTCTTTTGCCATAGAAATTAACAGTTACTGATTTTTTATGGGTCCTCCTTGACAAACATCTCATCCAAGCTGTAGAAATTATTCATTAATCCCACCTAGTATCAAACTGTGCAGAGTAAATTGCTATCTTAACAAGAATGCCAGACAGACATGGCGTTTCTACTCAAGATGCTGTTTGCCACTTTCTTGTTCACAGCTTATTGGGACACCTTCATTACCAACTTTGAAAAAGCTTACTGTAGCACTTCTAGATTCCCAAGCAGAGTTAAGTGATCAACAATGGAAAGGCTTTAAAAGGAAGTACACTGGTAAGAATTTAAAAACTAAACTGAATTACACTCATCTTATTTTTGTGCATAGGATACTTTACTGTAACACGTTCCCCTCAGTGCAGGAGCATGTTCCAAATAAAATCTTCAAAGTACTCTTTGTACAACTCTTGAAGCGAGCCATAGCATTTGACTACTTTGGCAAACGCTTATTCTCACAGGCCATCTCCAATGTCTGGAGCAGTCATTTAGTAATTTGCATAGAAAGAACATTAGTTAAATCAGTTCTATCACACCCTAGAAGAAGTTAACCATTTAACTGAGGCTGCAAATTCTGTATCGGTTAAAAACTCAAAGTCCACACTAATATTATTTCAGTAAATAGCACCATTGCTCATTCTGCTTGTTGTTCTTCTTCTTTTGGCTTTTCCCGGTTAGGGGTTGCCACAGCGGAACTCCGGTCCGCTAATGATTGGCAGTAGATTTTTTACGGGTGCCGAGGTGCCAGCTCGATGCCCAACCTGCAACAAAGGCATGCCCATTCTACGCATGTCTTTCAAACGCGGGGAGGACATGCAGACTCCACACAGAAGGCGCTCCCACCGAAAATCGAACGGTAGAACCTCTTGCTGTGAGGCAACAACGCTACCGCTGCACCACCACATCTTCTTTTTGCTCAATCTCACTCTGCTTATTCTCAAGCAAAAAAATATTCATGATACATGACTGTTCTTTCTTTCTAATATTTAGTGCACCTCACCACCTTTATGTTAACTCATCCCTACTTTTATCCACTTTACCAAGTTTTGCTATACCCTAAAAGAATAGTGCAGTGGATAGCATAACCACCTCACAAGAGGTTTTCTGGTGCAGTTCTTGACTAGTGTGCCTTCTGTACTGAGTCTGCATATCTCCTGCATGTTCATGTGGGTTTTCTACTGGTGTTTCGGTTTCCTCTCATGCTCCAAAATCATACAATAAAGTGGATTAGGGACTCTAAATCATCTGCAGGTGTGTGTGTGTGTGTGTGTGTGTGTGTGTGTGTGTGTCTGTGTCTGTGTGTCTGTGTGTCTGTGTGTCTGTGTGTCTGTGTGTCTGTGTGTGTGTGTGTGTGTGTGTGTGTGTGTGTGTGTGTGTGTGTGCCTTTGTAGTACAGACATAATACCTGGCAACCTACGTCTATATCCCGCTTTGCCTTGAAAATTCTATGAGGACTAGTGGCTGTTTGCAGGGTAATTCTAAGAGTCAGATGCACCTGGGAAAAGAGCAAGTGAGCAAACACATATTGCATATAGTATGGTGTTTCTGGCACATGTTCAGCTCATATTGTTCTTGTAGGCAAACTGAAAACGTTTTCATAATTCCACATTTTACAGTGCCTGTACTCTGCCTCTGTCTGTCTCTCTCACACTATATATTCTTCTCAGTTCCCATAAAATAATAACTTCCCATTTTATAAATATTCATCCATCATGGAATAACTTAGCAAAAATATACTCACTAAAATGTTGACTTTTGCTGAGTTTAGGCTTATTAAGTACAGTAACTGATTTTGTCTTCTGTTATACCAGTTTCACTGTCTGTGCCCCATATGTACAGAATACTTTGAGTCTTAAGTAAACTATGTATGTCTGTTTTCCTGATCGTGGGCTGACTCATTTACATATATTATTACATGTCACTTAATTATTATTTTACTGTTGCAATCCCTTCAGCCTTCTCTGAAAATGAGCTGTGATCAGTTAGACAACATTATCAACAAAATACAAAAATAAAATGATAAAAGCAAGTAAATAAATATGGAGTGGATGGATGAGTGCTTCTAGTCTGTAACTGTTAAACTGTTTATATTTATAATTTTTTGTATATATATATATATTTGACCTGCACTTTGTTCTATATGTTGTATTTCTTAAGATATAGTATATTATATGAAAAAATAACATGATGTGTAATTCCTGGGATCCTCGATGTTGCTTTATAAGGGAAAATAATTAAGTCAAGCTCTTAAATGGAGAATGCAATATAGTCTTCCCATACAAAAAGTCCTCCTCTTCCTGTATATGAACTGTTATAGGATGTGTAATAAAACAGCAAGTCTCATAAAAACCAGGACTCAAAATATTATAAATGTCTAAACCGCTAAGCATAGTAAACACGAAACATTGTGACTGTAAAAAAACTTAGTACTTACACAGTCTTTTTGCAGGCAGGCTAGACATCTAACCTTGGGGTTATGCATCCCCCCAACATTCAGTCTCTAAATATACTACCTCCGAAACAAAAACAGAAAACTGCTCCAAATGTCAACTATAAGGAGGAAGCAAACTGAGAAACAAAAAAATATATATGTATTTGTCTACAGCGAGAACTTTTGTCTTGTATCATTCAGATACATATTCAAACTCTGAAGTTATACAAACTTGGAAGCTGTAGTGGAATCTTTCCCTTTTTTATGTCAGTCAACTTCACAGATTATATCAAGCTACACATGTAACAAAGCAAGAGCCAACCCATTGAAGTGCTGACATTAAAACAGTTTGTTTAAAGATAAACAGAAGTTTCTATATTGACAGAATGTTAAATGACCAGTAGTATTCTATTTTACAAGTGACATCTGCTGTTGTCTTGTTCATGATGCAAATAGCATTATACAATGACCCCCCATTAATATTCCAAAACGTGCATGCTGATTGGTCAGCATGCACGTTGTAAATCAGATTTATACTAATGGAAAAAGGTCCGGTCGCCCGGACTTTTTCCATTAGTAAAAGTCTTTTTCTTTTTTTTACAGCAAAGGAGAACGCATGATCTCTGTTGCTTTTTAGAAACTGTCTCGCTATGTTAAAGGAGTTTAACATAGCGAGACAGCTTTAAAAAAAGTAACAGACATCTTCCTTTCTCCGTTGCTTTTTGAAAGCTGTTTCGCTATATTAAATGGGTTTAACATAGCGAGACAGCTTTAAAAAAAGCAACATAGACTCTCCATTGCTTTTTATAAAGCTGTCTCGTTATGTTAAACTCCTTTAACATAGTGAGACACTTTGTAAAAAGCAACGGAGATCTTGCTTTCTCCGTTGCTTCCACCCACAGCTTTGATGCGTACATCAGAACTGCCACGGAATACCAGACAGCTGCGGAAGGGCAGCACGGAGGCATTATACCATGCCATTATTTAAGAAAAGTAAGTTTTTTTTGTTTTTTTTTTTTAAATAATGTCATTGTATAATAGCAATAACCCACTTCTGGGTGTGAGTAATGCTGAATTTACCCATGGTTGTCTTTGTTTGGCCACTCGGGCTTCGCCGTCATGACCAAACCACACCAACCGTGGGTAAATCCAGCATTACCCACACCCAGGCATGGGTTATTGCTTAAATAATATCTCAGATGTTTGCCTATCCCCTGTATTAATATAACTCATTGTTTCATTCACTGTTAAAGGCTGATGATTATTTAGCTTTCATAAGAATTCCATTTAACTGTTCTTGCATTAAAACAGCACTTTATCTGATTACATTTACAAAACTTCTCATCTAAAGTCAGTTTTTCTGGTCTATCTGTGTAAATCTAGATCAGAAAATTAATAAATGAAAGGCCTTAGAAAAGCAAAGATAAAATTACTCTCATTCTTCTGTACCCAAATGAATACTCGCTCAACGATTTCAGACTGTCCTTGTAATTTAAGGCTCTTAAAGACTGTACAGTTTTGTAAATGATTTTGTATCTGTTCCAGTATAATAAAGTGACTGCACTGACCATGCATACTTCAATCTGCACCTTATCACAGTATTAAATGGTGATATTAATTATTTAGGAACATAGCAATGTATGAGCAAAGGTCTATATTATGTCCTTGAAGAGGCGTTCCATCGAATGCCTATTCGTTGACCCTTAAATATAAGTATCTTGATTTTTTTTTTGGTTATTTTTACAGATTACTGGTTTTAAAATTTAATATATATATAGCACTTTGTCTATTCTGTATCTTTACAAATCCTTATCTGTTTAAAAACTTTAATTTGTGTCTCTAGTGCTTGCTGTCTGTAGGCTACTGTTTTAACTGAAGCCTTTCATCTGAGTAATTATCTTTTGGCTAGTGGGGGCTGGTTCTTTTGTGTTCTTGTAAAAAAAAAAAAAAAGCTGTTCTGGTATTTAAGCCCTAACTTTGATAGGGTTTCTGTCTTTACACACAGTGTAGACTGGATAAGTTGTTGACCGCAACTGAGCTGAAAATATAAGTATCTTGATTTTTATTTTGATTATTTTTACAGATTACTGTTTTTAAAATTTAATATATATATATAGCACTTTGTCTATTCTGTATCTTTACAAATCCTTATCTGTTTAAAAACTTTCATTTGTGTCTCTAGTGCTTGCTGTCTGTAGGCTATTGTTTTAACTGAAGCCTTTCTCTGTGTAATTATCTTTTGGCTAGTGGGGGCTGGTTCTTTTGTGTTCTTGTAAAAAAAAAAAAAAAAAAAAAAAAGCTGTTCTGGTATTTAAGCCCTAACTTTGATAGGATTTCTGTCTTTATACACAGTGCAGACTGGATAAGTTGTTGACCTCAACTGAGCTGAAAATATAAGTATCTTGATTTTTTTTTGATTATTTTTACAGATTACTGTTTTTAAAATTTAATATATATATAGCACTTTGTCTATTCTGTATCTTTACAAATCCTTATCTGTTTAAAAACTTTAATTTGTGTCTCTAGTGCTTGCTGTCTGTAGGCTATTGTTTTAACTGAAGACTTTCCTCTGTGTAATTATCTTTTGGCTAGTGGGGGCTGGTTCTTTTGTGTTCTTGTAAAAAAAAAAAAAAAGCTGTTCTGGTATTTAAGCCCTAACTTTGATAGGGTTTCTGTCTTTACACACAGTGCAGACTGGATAAGTTGTTGACCGCAACTGAGCTGAAAATATAAGTATCTTGATTTTTTTTGATTATTTTTACAGATTACTGTTTTTAAAATTTAATATATATATATAGCACTTTGTCTATTCTGTATCTTTACAAATCCTTATCTGGTTAAAAACTTTCATTTGTGTCTCTAGTGCTTGCTGTCTGTAGGCTATTGTTTTAACTGAAGCCTTTTCTCTGTGTAATTATCTTTTGGCTAGTGGGGGCTGGTTCTTTTACGTTCTTATAAAAAAAAAAAAAAAAAAAAAAGCTGTTTTGGTATTTAAGCCCTAACTTTGATAGGGTTTCTGTCTACACACAGTGCAGACTGGATAAGTTGTTGACCGCAACTGAGCTGAAAATATAAGTATCTTGATTTTTTTATTATTTTTACAGATTACTGTTTTTAAAATTTAATATATATATATATATATATATATATATATATATATATATATATATATAGCACTTTGTCTATTCTGTATCTTTACAAATCCTTATCTGTTTAAAAACTTTCATTTGTGTCTCTAGTGCTTGCTGTCTGTAGGCTATTGTTTTAACTGATGCCTTTCCTCTGTGTAATTATCTTTTGGCTAGTGGGGGCTGGTTCTTTTGTGTTCTTGTAAAAAAAAATTCTGTTCTGGTATTTAAGCCCTAACTTTGATAGGGTTTCTGTCTTTACACACAGTGCAGACTGGATAAGTTGTTGACTGCAACTGAGCTGAAAATATAAGTATCTTGTTTTTTTTTGATTATTTTTACAGATTACTGTTTTTAAAATTTAATATATATATATATATAGCACTTTGTCTATTCTGTATATTTACAAATCCTTATCTGTTAAAAACTTTCATTTGTGTCTCTAGTGCTTGCTGTCTGTAGGCTATTGTTTTAACTGAAGCCTTTCCTCTGTGTAATTATCTTTTGGCTAGTGGGGGCTGGTTCTTTTGTGTTCTTGTAAAAAAAAAAAAAAAAGCTGTTTTGGTATTTAAGCCCTAACTTTGATAGGGTTTCTGTCTTTACACACAGTGCAGACTGGATAAGTTGTTGACTGCAACTGAGCTGAAAATATAAGTATCTTAATTTTATTTTGATTATTTTACAGATTACTGTTTTAAAATTTAATATATATAAATAGCACTTTGTCTATTCTGTATCTTTACAAATCCTTATCTGTTTAAAAACTTTCATTTGTGTCTCTAGTGCTTGCTGTCTGTAGGCTATTGTTTTAACTGAAGCCTTTCTCTGTGTAATTATCTTTTGGCTAGTGGGGCTGGTTCTTTTGTGTTCTTGTAAAAAAAAAAAAAAAAA